>NW_021826276.1:0-27500 GCF_006345805.1 Octopus sinensis | reverse complement strand
AGGTCTCTGGGTGAGACTTGGAGCCAGCTCGTGTAAATGTAAAGCAAAGGTCAAACATAGAATAATAATAATAATAATAATAATAATATAATAATAATAATAATAATAATAATAATAATAATAATAATGACAATGATAGTGGTGATGGTAGTTTTGGTAGTAGTAGTAGTAGTAGTAGTAGTAGTAGTAGTAGTAGTAGTAGTAGTAGTAGTAGTAGTAGTAGTAGTAGTAGTAGTAGTAGTAGCTGTTGTTCCTGTTTGGAGTTAAACAGGAATATGTAACTTTTGATGGGAGAGGTTAGTAGTCATCGAATGGTACATTATAATATCGATCCTGGGATGATGAAGACAAAAGTGACAGAGATGTGACTGCAATTCAGAATCTGAGTTGGCACAAGCAAATCTAAACATTTTTTCCGGCGCTGAAAGGAACCTTCTGAGAGCTAAAACCAAAAGCAGTATATATATATGGTATGTTATATTTTGGGATATTATTTGGTTGTCCGGAAAGTTCGTGCCGATTTATGTAGCTTACCTTTCGATTTATTTTAGAACAACGTCGGGTCCATAAAATATGATTTTACTACACCTCCATTTAGAGCACAGTTTAAGCTATCTTTTGGTGGAAGAAGGTTGAAGTTCCTATAATCTGTGTTCATTTTGTAACCCTTTAAAATATAAGATAAGAAAGTTCATTTTCGGCACTTTATGCTTTGGGAACCAGACAAAAATTGCCGCAGTTCGGCTAGGATGTGTTACCCCACCCTCCATATTCACCAAATATTGCTCCTTCGGATTTCCATTTATTCAGGTCTCTGCAGAATAGTCTTAATGGTAAAAGTTACTTGGATAACGTAAAAAGATACTTTGATGAATTCTTTGCCATGAAACCACCTCAATTCTGGAACGAGGGTATTTCCAAGTTAAAGGGAAAATGGAGATGCATTGTGCAACAAAATGGTTCATATTTGGTTGATTAAAAATGTAATGGCAAGTATTTATTGACCTTTTTCTTTCCTTTTAAAAATCGGCACGAACTTTCTGGACAACCCAATAAATGCTTTAAAACTATGTAATATGTCACAGATACTAGTGAATTACACCGCAATACGAGAGTAAGACGACTTGGGAACGACGTCAGAGGCGGAAAGAAAGTAAGAGAAAGTGAGAGACATGTATGTAGAAACGTACGAAGTGTAAAGTTCAATGTTTAGGGATGATTCAACTTTGATAATCGCTCTGGAAGCTACAAAATTAACGCTTAGGATTTGAGAGAGGGGGGAATGTTTTTGTTTTAAGTATAGTGTGCAGAATTAGATTATTATTAGTTAGCTATCTCTGTAAGGGATTTATCGAAGGATCACAGATAAGAATCAATAACACTAGCGATTCTAATAGCAATAATGATATTGATGACAACGATAATAGCAAACCTGTCAACGACAGTAACACAAATACATAGCATTGTGTTCAAAAAATTATGAGCTTCGGTAATATTAGTAATAAATATAATTTATTGACACTTCCCTCTCTCTTTCTTTTTCTCCTTCCCTCTCGAGTTATACATATATATATATAATATATATATATATATATATTATTTATATACATATTTTTTATATATATAATTATATATATATATATAATATATATATATATATATATATATAATATTAATATATAGATATATATATATTCAGAGAGAGGAGGAGCGAGAGAAAAAGAAGTTCGTGATTACACGAATGACTGCTATGATGATTCAAGCAATGTTAATACAATGGCAATAACTACAACACCAGCAACAGCAAAATTATTATTATATTATTATTATATTATTATTATTATTATTATTATTATTATTATTATTATTATTATTATTATTATCATTATCATAATCATGATCATTATTATTATTATAATAAAAGACAATAATAAAGATATCAGTAAATTACATTATCCTCATCCCTTCTAATAACATCATTTGTTTCCCTATTTTGAGTGAAGGTAGATCAAAGAAATCATTTGATAATTTGATGATGAATTTGGGTTCAGATCATAGAATATCCACTGCAGAATCAGCTTCTAATCAACAGGTAGGATGAGTTATTTAACCTAATCGACAGCATCAATTTTAAGAATAGAACAAATGTGTTCCAGCACGAAGTAAGTACTCGAACAACAACATTCGAAGCTAAAAATTTCCCGTATAAATGGATCTAGTATTTGATATTAAGTAGTCGTCACTGAATAGTTTTCTTTTTAATATCTTAATGGACATAACTCCAAATCATCAACACAATGGAGGATGAACCACTCTGAGCAGTAAAATAACGTCGGTGCTGAAATAAATACGCAGCTTGGCACGCAAGTTAGAACAGAATATCTTGACACCCAAGTAACCGTAGTTAACGTTCAGTGATCATAAGGCCTGCGTTCATTACAAGGTAACCCTTGTGTGTTACTTTCAAGCCAATCTTTCAACGGGCAAATTAGCGAAGTAATATTACACAAAACCACAACCCACATCTAGAAACTCACATATGTAAATGCTTGAAATTATACTAGGAACTGACGTAAAACGTTCGAACTATGTTGAAAAACAGAAATCAATACAATCTTCCTATTATCTGATATATCTCAATTAAAGCACAAGTCTTGACAAAAGCTAGGTGTAGGAGTGGCTGTGTGGTAAGTAGCTTTCTTACCAACCACATGGTTACGGGTTCAGTCCCACTACGTGGCAACTTGGACAAGTGTCTTCTACTATAGACTGGGGCCGACCAAAGCCTTGTGAGTGAATTTGGTAGACGGAAGCCCGTCGTATATATGTATATACATGTGTGTGTGCGTGTGTGTGTGTGTGTGTGCGTGTGTGTGTGTGTGTGCGTGTGTGTGTGTGTGTGTATGTTTGTGTGTCTATGTTTGTCCCCCCAACATCGCTTGACAACCGATGCTGGTGTGTTTACCTCCCCGTCACCTAGCGGTTCGGCAAAAGTGATCGATAGAATAAGTACTAGGCTTACAAAGAATAAATCCTGGGGTCGATTTGCTTGACTAAAGGTGGTGCTCTAGCATGGCCACAGTCAAATGACTGAAACAAGTAAAAGAGTTATCTACATATTCAAATAACGACATCCTACTTGCGGGATTTAAATATTAGGAACGTTAGAATGTCACTAATCAACTTTGATGGATCATTATGGATTAAGAGCAAACATTCAGATTAACAAGCAGCCACAGCTTAGGCGTTCCCTATCTAGCATTAGTGAACGAACTCGTCGTTCTGTAGCACCTTAACTCCCTTAAATTTTTCGACAGTTGGGCGATGAGAGCGGGGGTGTTATATCGTGATGCTGGTCTCCTAAGTTTAATACGAATCCTCAATCCTTTGAAAGAATTAGGAAACACTATATTGCAATAACCAAGAAAAACCCAAAATAAGAGTTTGCTTCTGAGTCTGACTACCTTCCAAGAATATAATAAAAAGAGTTTACCATAACATCTTTAAACATAACGGGGCATACATGGCTTTCATCACAAATAATTTTAAAATAGCACGCAATTCGGAAACAATACTTTTAAATACCCTGCTTGAAATTTGACCATTTCTTAACCATTAGTAATTTGGACACATATAAAGTGTCCCATGCCTCTAATGTAAACCTCTTATAAATAAATAATAGATTCTTCAAAAATCTCAACCATAGACACACATAAAATCGTGCAGAAAGATGGTTTGTGAAAAACATTACAAAAGATGCTTCTCATTAAGAAAAGACAAGAAAAGATTAATAGAAATTAATAGAAAAACGAGAAATGAAATAAAGAAAAGAAAATTAAGGCTTTTGGCCAGTCCAAATCAGAATCACTCTGGTTGGTGCAAATTAATTCAACAGAGAGAAGGTCAAAGAGATTGCAATGCTTAAACCGGAGGGGGTGGCATGTTTCCAATTCAATAAAGAAGAAAAATTTTCAGACGCTAACATTCACTAAAAATTTCAGATGTAGAGTTTAGTAGAATAATAAGTGCTTTTATTTGTACTAGCAGCAGACAAAAAGTATTCAACACCGGCGATGTAATTGCTGTACTTTTTAATACCATACGTCTCCACGAAATACTTTCTCCAGACGAATACCGAAGTATTCTGGATTTATTTGAGGATGTCCGTGTTAATAAGTATACAGATTACTATTCGGTTCTAATATTATTTACGTCACGTCGCTAATAACTAAATTTGCCAAGTCTGCCAGCTACTTGTGATATAAGTGACTGATTTATCATTGTCTTCCTTCATACCACCGGGAGTGAAATCTGTTTAAGAATGAAGCTCATAGGTGATACTTGCTACTGATGACGCAGAAATACGCAGAAACCACATGATCCGCCCATGCTGTTCAACTGTTTTCATGTGCTCCTCATGCTTTGTGTTTTTAACAATATACGGCAATACGAGATGTAATCTGAACACGAACACCGAGTATTGTGGCTTATTTTTAGTATATCCACGTTACGTAGGATACAGAGATTGCCATATTTCTATACAATCTATCTATTCTTAAATAAATCTCACTGTCTCATCTCTCTCTCTCCCCCCCTCTCTCTCCCTCTCTCTCTCCCTCTCTCTCTCTCTCTCTATCTATCTATCTGAAAGTTTCAAAAAAAAAGATGGGTGAATGTAGCAAAGATGGTGCGTGCGAGTGACGAAACCACCTTGAGCATGATCTTGTAAATCGAAAGAGAAAGAGAGAGAGAGAGAGAGAGAGAGCACTTTGCGCTCATGTGTTTATTACCTCCCTGTCTGAGGTTACCGTGGTCTTTTCCGTAGGTTATTCTTTCCAAATTCTTCTGTGATACACGATCCCTTTTGATCACCGTTTCTTTTTGTCCCCCCCACCCCGATCCCTTTTTTCAGTTCGAACCCAACGAGGAAACTGACTTGGGATTCATCTTTACCATACACTTTGAGGTCATCCATGACTTTTGTTGGCGGCTCTTGAATACATACCCACCCTTTGCTTTCCCCAGAATCAGTGTTAGTGGTATCATGCACAGTACAAAGATCAGTGGGGACAGGCAGTCCTTAGAAGATGTCTCCCCTGATTTCTATTGTCCCTAAACTTCTTCCATATGCTGTCAGTTCCGTCCTCCACTTCGCTATACTTTTTCCAAGTAATCGCTTAACATTCGATGCAGTACCAAATAGGTTCATACATTCCATAATCCAAGAATGTGAGATCATATCGTACGCCTTACGATAATCGATCCATGACATGGCTACGTTAGTTTTCCTCGCTACGTTAGTTTTCTTCATCTTGCAGTCTCTAACTACAGTTTTGTCTACCAGGAGTTGATCCTTGATATCTCTGCATTTACGATTACAACTCTTTTGCTCATGTGTTACATTGACATTGCGACTATTCCAGTCAATAATTTCCACATAAGTGGCAAGCAGGATATCGGTCTGTAATTGTCTACCGTATTGCATTTTGCGATGTTTTTCAAACACAACACTATCTAACCAATTGTCAACCATTCTGGTGTTACTTGGTCGGTATTTAACAAGGTGTTGTGTTGTGCAGTTATTCGTGCATAACATTCACAAAATCTTTTGGCCCAGAAGCCTTGAAGTTCATCTGCTCCTGGAGCCTTCCATTTGCCCAGTTTTTTGCTGATGTCTTTTACTTTCCTCAATGAAATAACAAGTTCTGCCTGTTTTGGAGAGACTATTTTTTGTTTCAGTTCTTGCAACCATTCAGCATCCTTCTTGTGCTCCTTGCCTTTGCTCCCGTTGTCACTCCAAAACCTTGACTTACAATGTTATCTGGTATCAACTTTTCATCATTACATTTGTTTCTTTGTAGAATCCCTTCTAGCCTACTCTGAATAACCTATTCTGCTATTAACCTTTCATTCTTTGGTCTTACCTTATCATATTTGCTTTTCTTTGCAACGAGGCGCTGTTACAATCCCTCCAATACCACTTTCAGGCCTTTTATTTCAATATTCCACTTCGTTTTCACTGCCCTGTATTTTTGTTCGCTTTTAAACTCGCCCATTTCTTTTCCGTCTAACACAGAAATGTTCTTCGAGAGCCTCTATTCCTCTTTCCCACCATGGATCATTTCATTTGTAACTCCCATTATATTTCTTTTCCTTGACATTAACACTCACATTTTCTGCTACTACACTACTTGCTGCCTTGTTCAGATTATTTGTTTCTGTGATGTTACTTTTTCTCATATATTTCAAAATTTCATTCGCAGTTTCTTGGTTCATTATTCATTGATCAACCTTTTTAAGGTTGAAAATAATGTCGCTATAGCAGAAGACACTTGCCAAAGATGCCACGCAGTGGGACTGAACCCGGAACCATGTAGTTGGTTAGCAAGCTACTTACCACACAGCCGTATAGGTTATTTATATATATTTTATTATTGTTATATTTTTTTATTTTTTTATTTCAGTAAGTATTTGTTTTTATAAATGTAGCGCTATTTATTCTTTTGGTCTCGTATATGTGTATGTATATATATATATATGTGTGTGTGTGTGTTTGTGTGTGAGTGCGTGTGCGCGTGTGTGTATGTATACATATATACATACATACATATATATATATATATATATATATTATATATATATATTATATATATATATATATATATATATATTTATGATGTGTTCAGAATCAGTTCTGCTGACGTCATTAGACGTAAGTTGAATGTGAAATCACGGTGATACAGAACTAAATTCATTTTTTAAATGTCTTGCTTTGAAAAATGCATTTGGGTATGATTAGTATAATTTTGGTAGTAATGACTTTGTCCCTCCTAGTGTGAGGCATTTATGTGTAATAATGCCCTCTATACAATATAGATATAATTAATTTGTTCAAAAGAAAAAAATTATTTTCGAATTCTTTTCTTTTATGAGGTTTTCACGCTAGCTACCCGATAATTTCTTGTTAAGATTGTACACGCAAGAGATTATCCTTAATGGTTAAACTTATTCCGAAATACTTTTCATTACCCGACATGCAGTTCGTAAAAAGCCCGCCATTTACCGGATATATGATTTATAAACATTCCATGTGCTTGGCCGGAGTGAGCAGTTGTCTGTTCGTCTTCGCTACGTAAGGTTGGTAGTTTATTTATGATGTGTTCAGAATCAGTTCTGCTGACGATCATTAGACGTAAGTTGAATGTGAAATCACGGTGATACAGAACTAAATTCATTTTTTAAATGTCTTGCTTTGAAAAACTGCATTTGGGTATGATTAGTATAATTTTGGTAGTAATGACTTTGTCCCTCCTAGTGTGAGGCATTTATGTGTAATAATGCCCTCTATACAATATATATATATATATATATATATACATATGTTTTAGTAATTGTATTGTGGTCATGCTGGAGCAACGCCTTGAATAGTTTAATTGAATAAATCGATCCCAGTACTTGTTTTAAAGTGTTACTGATTCTATGGGTCTCTTTTTGCCGCACCACTAAATTACGGAGATGTGAACGCCGGTTGTCAAGCTGTCTTGAGAGACAATCCCAAACACAAAGATATACACACATATATATATACATTACATACATACATACATGCATTCACATTACGTGTATGTGTGTGTATACATTTATATATTAACCGACCTACCTATCCAAACACACACACACACACACGCATATATATATATATATATGTTTGCAATACTTTTTTTCGTTCGGCGTCAACAGCCCTTCTTATCTTGTTTTTCCATGTCCTGTCTTTTACTGTTATATTTTTTTACTGTTTATACTTTTTTACTGTTTATTTTTTTACTGTTTATATTTTTGTACTGTCGTTACTGTCCTGTTTTTTTACCATTTTTTACCATTTTTTACCCCTCTGCGAAAAGATCTCAGAATTTTAATTGATTTGCTTTTCGCAGGAAGGAAAGTTTCTTGTCGAAGATACGTCTCGCTTTTATCCTTCGAAACGTAGAGTAGATGAAACCTTAGCGACTGAAGTAGGGGTTTTTTCGTTGTGTTAATTGTCCTGTACTCCATTTTTTGTTGTTTTTTAAAAAAGGGCCAGTTCCTTTGGTTTGTGTCTATGTTTTCGTTTCTCTTTGTGTTCGACGTCCCTTTGGTGTCCTGTACACATATATGCGTGTATATGTACATGTAGAGGTAGGTACGTACATATATGTTTATATATATGCATATGTTTTATTTCATTTATTAATTATATATATATATATATATATATATATATATGTATGTATATATATACACACGCACGCACATATACATGTACGTATTATGTACATACAGGCGCAGGAGTGGCTGTGTGGTAAGTAGCTTGCTTACCAGCCACATGGTTCCGGGTTCAGTCCCACTGCGTGGCACCTTGGGCAAGTGTCTTCTACTATAGCCTCGGGCCGACCAAAGCCTTGTGAGTGGATTTGGTAGACGTAAACTGAAAGAAGCCCGTCGTATATATGTATATATATGTGTGTGTGCGTGTGTGTTTGTGTGTCTGTGTTTGTCCCCCTAGCATTGCTTGACAACCGATGCGGGTGTGTTTATGTCCCCGTCAGTTAGCGGTTCGGCAAAAGAGACCGATAGAATAAGTACTGGGCTTACAAAGAATAAGTCCCGGGGTCGAGTTGCTCGACTAAAGGCGATGCCCCAGCATGGTCGCAGTCAACTGACTGAAACAAGTAAAAGAGTAAAAGAGTAAAGAGTATACACACATATTATAAACAATGCTATTATCTTTTCCGGTCCCAGTATTTTTTAAAAATATGTTTTAAAACAATAACTATCACAACAACAACAACAACAACTTAAACAATGTACAAGAGTATAAATATATAAAGCAGTAATAAACAATAATAAATATTGATAATTAAATAAAACAGTAATAAGCGGGAAAGATAAAGTAGTACCACGCCGTGACCAACCCATCTTTTATTCAGTGACTTTTATATAAAAATAACAGCCAACAGAAGCGTTGGCTGGTTGGTCGGTGGGACGGTTGGCTGGTTGGCTGGTTGGTCGGTTGGGACGCAGGTTTGTTTGTGGTTGCCTCCCTGGTTGGTTGGTTAGGCGGGCGGGTTAGTCGGTGGGTTGGCTATTTGGTTGGACGTGGGTCGGCTGGTTGGTTGGTTTGTCGGTTGGTTGGCTGGTTGCTTGGTTGGTCGGTGGGCCCGCTGGTTGGCTGGTTGGTAGGTTGGTCGGTTGGTCGTGTGTTGGCTGGTTGGTTGGTTTGTCGGTCGGTCATGGGTCGGCTGGTTGGCTAGTTTGTCGGTTGGTGGCTGGTTGGTTGGTTGGTTGGTCTGTGGGTTTGCTGGTTGGTCGGTTGGTCAAGTGTCGGCTGGTTGGTTGGTTTGTCGGTTGGTTGGCTGGTTGCTTGGTTGTTCGGTGGGCCGGCTGGTTGGCTGGTTGGTCGGTTGGTCGTGGGTCGGCTGGCTGGCTGGTTTGTCGCTAGGTCGGCTGGTTGGTAGGTTGGTAGGTTGGTCGTGTGTCGGATGGTGGTTGGTTTGTCGGTTGGTCTGTGGGTCGGCTGGTTGGTCGGTTGGTCGGTTGGTCGTGGTTCGGCTGGTTGGTGGGTCGGCTTCTTGGTTGGCTGGTCGGCGGCTCGGCTGGTTTGTTGGTTGGTCGGTTGGTCGTGTGTCGGCTGGTTGGTTGGTTGGTTGGTTTGTCGGTCTGTTGGCTGGTTGGTTGGTTGGTTGGTTGGTCTGTGGGTTAGCTGGTTGGTTGATTGATCGGTTGGTCGTGGGTTGGCTGGTTGGTTGGTTTGTCGGTCTGTTGGCTGGTTGGTTGGTTGGTTGGTTGGTCGGTGGGTTAGCTGGTTGGTTGATTGATCGGTTGGTCGTGGGTTGGCTGGTTGGTTGGTTTGTCGGTCTGTTGGCTGGTTGGTTGGTTGGTTGGTTGGTTGGTCGGTAGGTTAGCTGGTTGGTTGATTGATCGGTTGGTCGTGGGTTGGCTGGTTGGTTGGTTTGTCGGTGGCTCGCCTAGTTGTTTGGTTTGTCGGTTGGTTGGCTGGTTTGTTAGTTGGTCGGTAGGTCGTCTTTTTGACTGGTTGGTCGATTTCTATCTTGCCTTTTTTCTGTCGTAGATGGCCTTTTGCACTTGTGTCATATCAGCATCATCCTGTGGAGAGCTATTCATTAGGCCTGGGGCCCAACAATAACACTTCATGCATTGAGAACATATTAAATTTTTAAAACTTGAACAATATTTTTCAAGCAATGAATAATTTTCTTGAAAAGAGAGATATAATTTGTTGACTTGGAACTTATTGCAAAGTAGCATGATAAACAACAGTACCATCACTATCGCCATCACATCTGACATACTCACATCATTCAGACTTCTGATGTCACCACCATCAATACCTTTGTCTTCGCCGGTTTCCCCTCCACTACCATCACCACTGTCTTTCACATCACTTACTCTCACCGTCATCCCTGACCGCCTTGGCAACCACCACCACCACCAACACCATCATCATCAACACCGCCTCCTCTGACTCTATCGCAACTACAGCTCATACTATTCCTATCACCCCATTACCATCGTTCAGTATGTTAGTTCAGTATGTTGGTTCAATGTTTAGTCCCTCTTTTTCTTACATACCCACTATTTCTAACTCTCTATCTCTCTCTCTCTCTCTCTCTCTCTTACTCTCTCTCTCTCTTCTTATTATTACTTCCACTGCCACCATCAAAATTGCTACTTTTAATCAGAACATAATCAACTCTCCTTATATTTCTTTGTCTCTGTTTCACTCCGTCTTTCTTCTCTTCTCTCTCTCTTCTCTCTCTCTCTCTCTCTCTCTCTCTCTCTCTCTCTCTCTCTGTCTTTGTATTCGCCACCGCCCTCTTCGTCCCTATACCTACTATAACTGTCACCCTAGTATGAATAATAGTAGAAGTGTCAAGGAATAGTGAGGGACGGGAGTCGAAGTGTGAAACGTTGACAGAAAAATTAGTTTTCACATATCTTATATTAGATTATTGTTGTTGTTGTTGTTCTTCTTCTTCTTCTTCTTTTTCTTTTTCCTCTTTTATTATTATTATTATTATTATTATATTATTATTATTATTATTATTATTATTATTATTATTATTATTATTATTATTATTATTATTATTATCATTATTATTATTATTAAGCCGGTGACCTGGCAGAATCGTCAGAACGCTGGGCAAAATGTTTTGCGGCACTTTGTCCTTCTCACATTCAAATTCTGCTGAGGCCGACCTTGCTTCCCATCATTCGGGATCGATAAAATAATAAAAACCAGCAGAACACTAATGTTCCTGTAATCTACTTACCCACTCCTAGGAAACTGCTGGCCCTGTGCCGAAATTAGATATGAATTCTCATTACTGCTATTGTTTTATTATTAATATTATTATTATTATTATTATTATTATTATTATTATTATTAGTAGTAGTAGTAGTAGTAGTAGTAGTAGTAGTAGTAGTAGTAGTAATGGTGGTGGTGGTGTAGGTGGTAGTGGTGGTAGTAGCAGTGGTAGTGGTAGTGGTGGTAGTAGTAGTGGTAGTGGTGGTGGTAGTGGTAGTGGTAGTAGTAGTAGTAGTAGTAGTAGTAGTCGTAGTAGTTAGTAGTAGTAGTAGTAGTAGTAGTAGTAGTAGTAGTAGTAGTAGTAGTCGTAGTAGTTTGCAGCAGTATTATTAATATTGGTTTCCGTTTATCGACAAATTGAATGAAAATATGTATTGACAAAATAAATACGACGGGGCATTTCACGTATCTTCTTCAGATGCGCAGACGCAAATTCGCACGCATACACAAACAGGTGTATCTATGCAATCATACATACATACGTACATACATACATACACACACACATACATACATACATACATACATACATACATATACACATACATACATACATACATACATACATACATACATACATACATACATTGATATATACATACATGCGTACATTGATATATGATACATGCATACATTAGATAGATAGATAGATAGATAGATAGATAGATAGATAGATAGATAGATAGATAGATAGATAGATAGATAGGTAGATAGATAGATAGATAGATAGATAGATAGATAGATAGATAGATAGATAGATAGATAGATAGATAGATAGATAGATAGATATGTTTCTTTATTAGCCACACAGGGTTGCACACAGACAGGACAAATTACAAGGTAGAGCTTTTCTTTTGGGGGTAAAAAAGGGTGTTTTGCTTTCGATCAAAAGGGATCGTAAGGGAAAGAAAGAGGACAAAAAAAGGGGGGAATAAAATTGAAAAAAAAAAGTGGGGGAGGGAGGAAAAAAGGGAAAGGAAAAAAAATTGATCAATAGGGATCGTTATCACAGAAATGTCAATATGAAGTGTAAAGGGAGGACAGTGAGGTTTACCCGTGGAAAGAAAGCCTACGGAAAAGACCACGGTCAATGAAGTCACATGTTATATTCTTTTTTTTTTTTTTTTTTGCAAATAAGCAACTCTCTGTATTTATTTGTTACGGTTCATAGAATCATAGTCAAGGTGGCTTCGTCATTCATACGCGCCATCCTTGCTACATTCACCCATCTTTTTTAAAACATTCACTAGACAAAACTTGCCTCTCTACTCTCACTTTCCTCTTCAAGTGATACTTGAAGAAGTTGATGAGAGATTGACCAGAGAGGAAAGTGTTGTCTCTAATCCTTTCAGGCGCGTCCACCAGATACATTCTTTCGCCATAGCCACAAGTATGATAAAAATAGCTCTTCCTTCCCGTTTGAAGGAAGGAGGCGTGACGATATTAACGATAGACTCGGCTGATAAACCGACACGTCCCACACGTGACAGCAGTCGTTCGACATAAGCCCACAGATCGGAAATTGCTGGACACTGCATGATTGCGTGCAGAGCGGTTTCGTCGCTCTGCCCGCATCTCGGGCAGGTCGGCCCCGTGTTTCTCGAGCCATGCCTATAGAGCTTATCCCGAACGGATAGCGCTTCTCGGTAGCACCGCCAGACCAGGGATCTCTGGAAGTTGTCCATAGGTCCCGGGCCGAAAGTCGTTTGAAACAGGCGGGTCAGGTATTCCTCGTCGACGCCCAGGTTCGCCCCAAGATCGTCGTCGTACCTCCCTTCCACTAATCCACTATAGAATGCTTTGGTTGTGTTGAAGTCACTCAAGGTCGACCCGGGACGGCAGAGTTGCTTGAGAGCAACGCGACACTCGCGGTGCCATTCACCCTTCCTCGGCCTCTTTTTGATCCACGACTGCAGTTCGGTCATGGAGACGAGCTGTGGGAACGCGTGCCTCACAAACGGCAACCACACCTGTTCACCGTCGTCTACATAGAGCCGGAGATGTCGCAGTCTCAGCGCGTGTCTGTGCATCATCAACCACGGCATGCCCAACTCTCCTTTTAACGGGTGTTGACAGCAAATGGATCACCTGACCATCGGGACGCATCCTTTCCACAAGAAGCGGAAGAGATATGCGTTTGGTGAAGGTAGGGTCGGGACAAGGTACGACGGTCAAGCGGTAGTAGATGATGGACGCGATGTACGTGTTCGCCACCTGATAGATAGATAGATAGATAGATAGATAGATAGATAGATAGATAGATAGATAGATAGATAGATAGACAGACAGACACACAGATAGATAGATAGATAGATAGATAGATAGATAGATAGATAGATAGATAGATAGATAGATAGATATGTTTCTTTATTAGCCACACAGGGCTGCACACAGATAGAACAAATTACAAGGTAGAGCTTTTCTTTTGAAGGTTTAAAAAAAAATAAAAATAAAAAAATAAATAAAATTAAAAATTTTTTTTTTAATTAAAAAAAAGGAAGGGGGAGTTTCGATCAAAAGGGATCGTAAAAGGAGAGAAAGAGGACAAAAAAAAAGGGGGTTAAAAAAAGGGGGAGATGAAAAAAAAAAAATTGATCAATAGGGATCGTTATCACAGAAATGTCAATATGAAGTGTAAAGGGGAGGACAGGTGAGGTTTACCCGTGGAAAGAAAAGCCTACGGAAAAGACCAAGTGAGAGGTAGAGAGATAGAGAAAAGAGAGATAGACGGATGGATAGCTAGATTGATAGATAGATAGATAGATAGATAGATAGATAGATAGATAGATAGATAGATAGATAGATAGATAGATAGATAGATAGATAGATAGATAGATATCCTTCCAGAGACACCTAGAGTTCTCTTGCAAAAACGTATACACATGCCAGAGAATATAGCATAGACATGCGTAACAACACAATCATATAATCACTGAATCATACGCACATACATATATATGTGTGTGTGAATAGTGTGTGTGTGTGTGTTAGTATGTGTATGTGTGTATGCGTATATGTGTATGTGTGTATGGTTAGGTAGGTTAGATAGATAAAATTAATAATATTTATGTATACATACATGCACATATGCCCATTTAAACATGTATATATATAAACCTGTTAAAATACATAGACATACATAAAAACACATATACACGTAACTAGTTATAGCCATATATATATATATATATACAACTATATGTATAGACATGGATGTGCATAAATATATATGTATCTATGTTTGTATGTATATTGTGTGTGTGCATGGTTACAAAATACCTACATGCGTACATACATAACTTGCTTACATAGATAGCTCTTGGCTAAAATCTATACACAGATTCTCGAATATAGTTTAAAACACACACGCACAAGAGATAAATGCGTTCACAGTCGTACAATCAAACGAAAATAAATATACACTAATAACCATTGAAATGCCACAGAAGCCTGTAAAAGAAAACTTTAGGCACATATAATAGCTAAAAACATGAACCGTCTATCATATTGTCACACGGACTACCGGACTTGGACAAACAAAACGACGCACTTGTTATATCATGGTTAAAAGCAGATGTGTTTGACGCAAAGCCGACTAGTTTTATTTCAATATGTTGTCATTGCGTAAAAAGAAAAATTGTGTATATATGTTGGTGTTTGTATTTTGTTAGGCATTTATCACTATCGCGTACATTGATATATTTCTAATTCACTTTCTACCCTTACTTTTCATATTTCAAATTTTGGATACATGTTTTATTATTTTCATTTTAAATGTTCTTTTACCATTTGTTTTTAATTTCAAATATGTTATATATTATATTATATATATATATATATATATATATATATATATATATATATATATATATATATATATATATAAACATATATATATATATATATAGCAGAGAGAGAGAGAGAGAGAAAGATAGATAGATAGATGGATCGACATCGTGGCCCCCAGAGATTGGCTTTAAATTATACTGAGAGAACGGTGGTTTTAAGGACCTACTCTAGGGTCCTTGAAGCCATCGCTGAGTTCTCTCAGTCTGATATTGAGAAAGAGTTGGCAGAGTACCTACCAACTTTTCGACTTATTCGTAGGGGAGCAAAGTATGAAACTGTGTGTGTTCTTTTTCACACCCCTACGGAGGCACAAATTTTTGTGTGCCAACCGGTCGAAGGGGAGAAGATTTTGTTTCTCCCTACATACGGTGGGCGAAAATTAACGAGAGCTTGGGTGTGTGGGCTTCCACATGGAATTGAGCCCGAGTGGATAGAGGGAACTATCCGCCGGGAGTGGGATCGCCAATATATATTTTGTTCATGTCATAACCTGCAATAGTTGTGTTGCAGTTTGCTCTATAACCGTGGGAAGGGTTTCAACATTAAACCCTTAAACTATTTGATCTTCTTCTTCTTCTTCTTCTTCTTCTTCTTCTTCTTCTTTCTTCTTTTTCCTCTTCTACCACCTCTTCTTTTTCCCCTTCTTTTTTTTCCTCTTATTTTTCTTCCTCATCTTCTTCTCCTCCCTCTTCTTCTTTTTCCTCTTCTTTTTCTTCCTCCTCTTCTACTTCTCCTTCTTCTTCTTCCATTCTCCTTCCCCTTCTTTTCTTCTTCTTCTTCTTCTACCTCTTCTTCTTCCCCTTCTTCTTCTTCTTCTTCTTCCTCATCTTCTTCTCCCTTTTCTCTTCCTCATTTTCTTCTTCTTCCGCTTCTTCTTCTTTTTCATCTTCTTCTTCTTCTTCTTCTTCGTCTTCTTTTTCCTCTACTTCTTCTTCTTCGTCCTCTTCTTCTTCTCCTTCTTCTCCATCTTCTTCATCTTCCACTTCTACTTCCTCTTCTTTTTCTTCTCTTCCTCATCTTCTTTTTCTTGTTCCTCATCTTCTTCTTCTTCTTCCTTTTCTTCTTCTTCTTCTTCTTCTTCTTCTTCTTCTTCTTCGTCATCTTCCCGGTCTGCTACTTCTTTTTCGTCGTTTTCCTTCTTTATTTTTCTTCAATTCATTCTTCTCCCCCTTTCATGTTTTCCCCCCACCCTTCCGCTTCCATTAGGTGTTTTTCCCCATAAATCCGAAAAGAATTTAAATATAATTGACAAAGAAGAAAATCCACTGTGGAATTAATTTTTTCTTTTTCTACTCTTCAAACCAAATTCTCCTTCTCCTCTTTCACCTTCATCACTTCTGACACCGCCTCAAAATATTGTCCACGTTCAATCTAGCACAATTTTGCAAACATAAGAAGGAAACTTACTGCTGTTTGTAGCAATATTGTTTAATATTTAAATTTTAACTGTCGGCATATTGAATTCTCGAGTCCCTTTTATGATAGATAACTACAAGAACTTCAAATATATATACGAATAAATATCCATATCTATGCGTGGGTGTGTATGTGTATGAGTGTCGGCATGTGTATGTGTGTGTGTATATATATATATGTATATATATATATGCAATATTTGCTGATGGTTGTATGGGTGCGTTAGTGTGTATGTGAGGGTGTATGTAAGCATATGCGTGTATAAATTCTGCAAATACAGAGATACCTAGACAATGGTAGACTCTATATTAGTTTCAATCGTAAGAAATATCAATGAGTAACCTGAAGCAACAAAAACAATCAGATGCAGGAGAAGACAACAATGCGGAGAATATCAATAGAAAGAAAGTCATGGAACATATAGAACGATGATGGTAGTAATGATAATAATGATGATAACAACAACAACAACAACAACAACAACAATAATAATAATAATAATAATATTAATAATAGTAATGGTGGTGATGATGAGGATGATGATGACGACGATGACGATGATGATGATGACGACGACAACGATGATGATGACGACGACGACGATGATGATGATGATGACGATGATGATGATGACGACGATGATGATGATAAGAAGAGAAGGATGAAAGGGAGACGATGGGATGGGGTAGAGAAGAAGAAGAAAAAGAAGAAGAAAAAGAAGAAGAAAAAGAAGAAGAAAAAGAAGAAGAAAAAGAAGAAGAGAAGAAGAAGAAGAAAAGGATGATGATGATGATGATGATGATGATGATGATGATGATGATGACGGAGGAGGAAGAAGGGAGGAAAAAGTAGGAGGTGATGAAGAAGTAGGGAAGGAGAGGAAGAACGAGAATGGAGGAGGAGGAGAAGTAGGAGTAGATGGAAGGAGAAGTAAGAGATGGAGGAAGAATTAAGAGATGGAAGAAAAAAGCGAAGAAGAAGAAGTAGAAGAAAAGGAGGAGGAGGGGAAGAAGAATTAATTACAAAGGCAATGAATGATAGTACGTTCATCGTCCTCGTCGTCAATGTCGTCATCATCATCATCATCATCATCATCAACTTTCGGTGTGTTGGACATGTTAACAATCACATCACCTATCGTGTGCTCTTATGTTATCATAATACCATAGGTGTTCATGTACCAGTGTCTTCCATTGCATACTTGACCGTGGCATTGTAAGGACGCCGACGGCTCGGCTTCCCGATTGTCGGTTTACATCTGAAGATTTGCTTCACAGGACAAAAAGGAACATACATAGAATGCGGTGGTTCTTTATCAATGTGTAATAATATATACATAGGTATTCCTTAATATAAGGTAAACGATCTAAATAGTAGAAACGCACCATATATCTTATTTGCCACCAACACAAAAGCACGTAGTCTGCTATACATGGAATCTAATTGGTGAACCTTTCTTATATGCAATATTTTCCGCTCTTTTATCATTTTTCATAAAGTTTATAGTAATTCAAAATTACACCTGACCGTGTCAAATCTTCGCTCTCAACCATTTCATTACCTTTCTTCTCATTGCTAATACAACCTTAAGTTCTTCACCATCTTTCTTATTAAATAACTGTGTAAGAAAATGAACTCTATCCGAATGATAGAGTAAAATTCTTCAACATAGGTTCACATAAACCTGCATGAATTCAATATAGTTAACAAAGCATCAGTTGTGAGGCTCCGTCGGTTACGCCGAGGAAGGTTCCAGTTGATCCGATCAACAGAACAGCCTGCTCGTGAAATTAACATGCAAGTAGTTGAGCACTTCACAGACACGTGAGTCAGCGTGACACAGAGTGTGACAAGGCTGGCCCTTTGAAATACAGTTACAACAGAAACAGGACGACATAGTGAGAGATAGTGTGGTGAAAAAGTACAGCAGTGTTCGCCACCACTCCCTGCCGGAGCCTCGTGGAGCTTCAGGTGTTTTTGCTCAATAAACATTCACAACGCCCAGTGTGGGAATCGAAACCCCAGTCCTACGACCGGGCCCTAGCCACTGGGCCATTGCGCCTCCACATAGCATCAGTAATATGTCCCGCTTCGATTAAGGTATACTGTCTACTAGTAGCATTGATTGACCAAATATTTCAGGATATTATGCAAAATATATTACTTGAATGTATTTCGAAATAAGCTATGAACTCCCACCCGGTGTTTTTTTCTTTTCACGGTAAGGACCTAAGTTCATTGAAATATGGGATTACAAATTCCCCATGAATACTACTACTACTACTACTTCCACTACTACTACAAACAGTAGTAGCAGTAACACTTATTTATCTCTGAAAATTAGAGACTTCTGAAAAGCAGTGAGCCGTTACTATCTAAAATTTTGGGGATATTGAGTTCAAATCCCACAGAGAAAAACTTTGGCTTTCGTCCTCTCTGGGTCGATAAAATATATACCAATTGTGCACTGGGGTCGATGTAATCGACTAGTCTATCTTCCTAAAACAAATTCAGGTCCTTTCTCTATTGTGGAAAGGATTTGTCCCTCTTTGCTTTGTTGGTATTTTACTCGTTGGTGTTAGCAATCTATCTCGTTGTTATTACTGTAATGGTGTACTAATGATGCTGGTATGTGTTATTGAATCTTTATTTTAGCATCTTTGAAAGTAAATTCAATTAGATTTAGATTACGGACAAAGTGTCACCATAACTACCAATATTTTGGTGACCCCCCACTAGACAGCCATCTTAAGCGGGCGACAGTCGAGACAACTTTCAAGTCGCTACGCAGTCGTCTAATTAACATGAATTAGACATCATGCAAATTAAACACTTCTGTTTGAAAAGTATTAATTATATAATCATAGATAATACTATGTATAATAAAATGACACAGTTTCCCTGGCTAGAGCATCTTTGATCATGTCTGTTCAAGTAGTAAAGCTATGTGCTACATAGTAAAAACGTATATTTTTCAACATTTATCTGTAAGAGCTCTTTCTCATGCAAACGTTTTATACAACTAAGCAACAAAACTAACGCCACGAATTCTACGTAGTTCAATGAAATAGAAGATGAATAACATTTTTGTTTTTCCTATCACAGATCAAATCCTTAAGCAATTATTCATACTGGATAAAGTAGAGGAAGGATATAAGAAGAAAAATAATACATGCAAGAAAAAAATTATCCTTAAAATAGGGAAAATAGTATAGACAGGCATGGTTGGAACTCCTGTGAATATATTTGCTCAATTATAATTGACCACCACAAAAGAAGCGATGACAACGAGATCATCATCAATATGATGGTCATCATCAGCAGCATCATAATCATCATTACCATCACCAGTAGCAGCAGCTGGAGTGACGGTGGGGCAGGACCACGGCAGCGTCTTCATAAAACAAGTGCAAATATAACAACTATATCAAAGGATTTAATCTTCCAACGGAAGGAGGTATAGAAAGGCGCTTTACAACATGCGAAAAGGCCCGTGCTGATCAAACGTAAAAATAAGGATCGCGATGGGTTTTGATGATGGAGGAAGAGGAGGGGGAGGAGGAGGAAATTGATGATGATGATGATGATGATGATGATGATGATGATGACGATGACGATGACGATGATGGTGGTGGTGGTGATGATGATGATGATGATGATTATGATGATGACGATGACGATGACGATGACGATGATGATGATGATGATGATTATTATAAGGATGATGATGATGATGATGACGATGACGATGATGACGATGACGATGATGATGATGATTATGATGATGATGATGATGATTATGATGATGACGATGACGATGACGATGACGATGATGATGTTGATAATGATGATCGTGATGATGATGATGATGATGATGATGATGATGATGTTGATAATGATGATCGTGATGATGATGATGATGATCGTGATGACGATCACGACGACGACGACGATGATGATGAGGATGATATTAATAACATAAATGAAACAACGGCAATAATAACAAAAACAACAACAAAGATGACGACGGCGGCGGCGGCGACGCGGCGTCGGCGGTAGCGGCGGCGAATCTCGAAGTTCATGCCACAGGGTTTACTTAAGTCTCGGTTCATTAAGTACGAAAACAAACTATATATGTTAAAATAATTTATTGACACGCATGGTGCAAAACATACTGAATTGGATCTTAAAGGCTTGCATGCTGTCAGCTACAGCATGATGAATTTCTTTCACATGTTTTATGTTACAAGACATGCACACACACACACACGCACGAACACACGCACACGCACACACGTACACACACACATATACACACAAACATACATGCGCACACAAACACACATGTATGTATGCACACATATACACACGTCTGTTCTATAATGTATGTATAGTAAATATATATATATGTATGGATATATTATATACATACATAAATATACATATATATATATATATATATATATATATATATATTATGTATATATTTATATATATATACACATATATATACATATACAAATACACATGCATATATATATATATTATGTGTGTGTGCGTATATATTATATGTGTGTGAATGTAACTATAAATGCATGTTTGTATGTATTTTGTTTGTATGTGTGTATATATGTATACATGTGTGTGTATGTATGTATGTATGTATGTATGTATGTATGTATGTATGTATGTATGTATGAATGTATGTATGCATGAATGTGTATGTATGTATTTATGTATGTATGTATGTATGTATGTATGTATGTATGTATTAGGCGTGTATGTATCTACATCATTGCTTAAAATACACTTAAGCTTGCAAAACGTGGGATTCTAAATCCTTTCGCTGTAGACTTTAAAGAGACGTAAATTCAAAAACGGTTTTCTGTTTGAGGGAAGAGAATAACACGAGTTGTTTACATGTGTTTAAAGCTGACGGAAAGAAAGGAGAGCAGAGAAAGAAGGAAAGCAAGAAGTACAATGATATAATTTAACAAAGTGACGTGTATTACAATCTAATTTTTTCCTAACCGTTATTCCTAATAAATTGTGTCTCTCATTTTTTTGTCGAACTACTTTTAATAGAACATTTTATCTTTGTAGTATAAGACCTTTTAATATTCCTTCTTTTGCCCGAACTAAATTCCGAATTCTTTTCGTGTACCCTTTTGAGTACCATCGTTTTAATGCGTACATTTCTGAACGTTAATTAATGAAAAGGCGATGTTTCAAAATACAAACAGTAGCACTAGTACACACGCACTTGCGCACGCACGCACACACACACAAACACACAACACACACACACACACACACACACACACACACACACACATATATATACGTACATATATATATATATATATATACACACACTGAGTTCGAAGAGAAATCCACTGATATAGGCGCAGGAGTGGATGTGTGGTAAGTGGCTTGTTTACCAACCACATGGTTGCGTGTTCAGTCCCGCTGCGTGGCATCTTGGGCAAGTGTCTTCTACTATAGCCTCGGGGCGACCAAAGCCTTGTGAGTGGATTGGGTAGACGGAAACTGAAAGAAGCCCGTCGTATATATAAATATATATATGTTTGTGTTTGTGTGTGGTGTGTGTGTGTGTGTGTGTGTGTGTGTGTGTGTATGTTTGTGTGTCTGTGTTTATCACCCCAACATCGCTTGACAACTGATGCTGGTGTGTTTACGTCCCCGTCATCTAGCGGTTCGGCAAGAGAGGCCGATAGAATAAGTACTAGGCTTACAAAGAATAAGTTCTGGGGTTAGTTTACTTGACTAAAGGCGGTGCTCCTGCATGGCCGCAGTCAAATGACTGAAACAAATAAAAGGAAAAAAATTTGCAGGTAACCTACTCATAAACAAATCTCAGAACCGTTGTTTTAGTAAGGGCCCTAATGCCTATTTTTTCTGCGAATAGTTAAAAGCAGGAAACACAGTCGCATCAATAAACCTAACTAATGAGCGCCTCGTATTGGTTGCGGACGTTGAGTTAGGTCTGCTATAAGATTATTGACTGGACCAAGTTTGGCTTTACTCATTTCAAATTCTCTTGATGAAAGGAACGTTTTCACAAGGCTTGTATAGCTGGATCGATTGCGCAAATTCTGAGCTATATACTCTCTTTTACTCTTTTACTTGTTTCAGTCATTTGACTGCGGCCATGCTGGAGCACGGCCTTTAGTCGAGCAACTCGACCCCGGGACTTATTCTTTTGTAAGCCCAGTACTTATTCTATCGGTCTCTTTTGCCGAACCGCTAAGTAACGGGGACATAAACACACCAGCATCGGTTGTCAAGCAATGCTAGGGGGACAAACACAGACACACAAACGCACACACACACACACACATATATATATATATATATACTGTATATATATGTATATATATATATACATATATATATATACATATATACGACGGGCTTGTTTCAGTTTCCGTCTACCAAATCCACTCACAAGGCTTTGGTCGACCCGAGGCTATAGTAGAAGACACTTGCGCAAGGTGCCACGCAGTGGGACTGAACCCGGAACCATGTGGTTGGTAAACAAGCTGCTTACCACACAGCCACTCCTGCGCCTATATGCGTACAAGATTTATTGAACTGAATAAAATATTGAATGAAAACTATATGAGTCGTTGACTTGTATAAGTCTCTAGATTGGACACTTATTGTAACATGTGATATTAAATTTTGCAATACTACCCTTGAAATAAAGCAAAGAAAGAAAGGAATGGGATCTATCGAAGGAGAGCACTGATTTCAAGCAACTGGGATTTAAAATTGTTGATGTTACGAAGTTTTATTTCCTTCCTAAGTGTATGCAAGTATACATATATACATAGAGACACTTGTACACATATATGCCTGTATGTATATATGTATGCATGTATATATGATGGAATTAAGGCATTTGTGACCGTGGTAGTTAAGCTCTCGTGATATCTGCTGAAAGAGGTAACCAGCGTTGCTCATCTGTTCAATAGAATGTTGGTCTCCAAGACAACATGTGTGCTGCACATATGTAAGTGAACAATGAAGTGATTTCAAGTTGCAACTATTATGTATGTATACATTACGATTAAAATTTTGAGGCAAAAACTGAGTGAAAATTTTGTTGGCAGAATACATAGAATACACATACCTCATTCCGTTCTCCATCAAGAGCAATTTTATGCTGTAATTCAGTAAACAACTGCAATACACATTTGTAAAATTGATTGCGATGCCATTTATATTTTTATGTATAGTGTGCCCCTCTTTATGTCCATACAATGTTACATATCTCTTGATGTTTTTTTTTTTTTTTTTCTTCTAATGTAATTAATGGTTAGCTGAGTCGTATGTGTCTCTGACAAAGACTTATTTCGAAATTCCTTATGTTTGTTTTCGATGTTGAAATCCCTGCTGGGTCAGCTTTGCGATTCGTCCGTCCTTGCTCGATAAAGAGAAGTCTATGAGTTGTAACTCTAGTCGATTTAATAGACTTCAAAACTCTCATAACATGCACAGTCAACGTGGTGCGATAAGCTCTGACGATAAGTGAAATGACAAACTGGGTACGGAACACAGGCATCATGACTATATCATATATTTAAAACCTTATAATACGGCTTACACATGCAGTGCATCCTTCATATGCACACACACACACTTTAAAAGGAACTCTTCTTAAAATAGATAGATAATGGAAAAGAAATTTGTCTCCGGTGTAATGTGTCTATATGTGCTAAGGAATTTTTATATCCAGCTCTATGTATTATTATAATTTAAGAATATACAATTCCAGCCAAAATGTTCACAAATTTTAATTCACCGTTTGACACAGTAAAGTAAAAGTGGTAAGTGTGCATTAGGCACCAGAAATTATAGAACTTAATTGATTCGATACATAATAACATATTTGAAATTTTATTCCTAAGTAGTTTTAGTGCTAAAATCTCAAGAGAAAATATTTGAATCCATTAAGAGATGATTCGTTGATTTCATCAAATTGTATCTCTTCAGCTTCGGTGTAGTCAGAACCACATAACTTTCTCAATATCACTGTTTATATATCCGCTAATATGTAGAATAAATTTTGTAAGTGAAACTATTTAACAATAATTGTAAAATTCTGAAAAGAAATTAGTGCAACTGAATTTACTTATTCTACGGAGGGATATATTTCAATAAGCTTAGAATTCATATCATTAACTTTGTGTAGTATTTGATATGCCTTCGTTTGTTTATATTTATCAACCAAACACATGCACACACAGACACACACACACACACACAAACACAAACGCACACACACAAATGCATATATTTATGTATGGTTTTCTACAGAGTTCTATAAACGATAAACGTCGCCCTTTCCAAGCCTAGCCAGTCTCATGGGCTCGGTTTCTGTGGCGCATGCGTTCCGCCCAGCTGGATGGGACGTCAGTCCATCGCAGCGTTACTCAAGAAACAGGAAGAAAGAGTACGAGAAAGTTGTGGCGAAAGAGTACAAAATGGGTCGCCACCACCCCATGCCGGAGCCTCGTGGAGCTTTTAGGGGTTTTCGCTCAATAAACACACACAAAGCCCGGTCTGGGAATCGAAACCGCGATCCTCCGACCGCTAGTCCGCTACCCTAACCACTGGGCCATTGCGCCTCCACACAGAGTCCTGTACTAAATTATATTCAAGAGGAGTCAATACGTAGTTTTTGCTAAAGACAAGTCTCCAGAGTTTTACATGGCGGAATCACGCAAGACAAGCAGTTGTTCTAATCGTACTTATAGTTCACACAGTCATGTTCCCAGCCAAAGGAGATGCTGTAAAGTCGCGAAAAGGTCTGACTGGAGGCCCAAATTTCCGAGTTCTTTTACAGCGCTTAGAAAAACTGAAGGACTGCTGCAATAAAAGTGTGAATCTGAGAAGGAAACATGTTAATCAAAATTATAATAAACTGATCCACCTCTGTTTTCTTTTATGCAAGGCCACGAACTTTTTAGCAGTACCTCGTGTATCTGTGTGTGTGTGTGTCTGGTGTGTCTGTGAGGGTAGGTATTGGCAGAGAGTTTGACAAAATACTTCGTGGTATTCAAGTAATGCACTTTCCGTTATGAGTCCAAATCTCTACCCTCCGAGGTCAAATTTCCTCTTTATCCTTCCAGAATCGATAAAACAACGTAGCAATCAAATACTGGGGAAGATTAATCGAATAATCCCTTTCTGAAATTCGTGTCCTGGCACTTATATTAGAAATTATTATAATTATATATGCCTGTGGCGCCATCTATTAATGTGGTTTGAAAAACTTTAAAGTTATCAGTTCTTTTTCGGTCGGGTTTGATGATATAGATTATCGAAATTATATAAAATTATATAAACAGACATATTAATATAAGTAATGCTTAAAGCTTTGAAACGTGAGAAAGAAAATATTGTTTAAATTACTCGGGGAATTATGACAGACGAAATAATTAAAATAATTATTTCTGGTTATTTTGATAACGCCAGCGTTGACTATGTTAACAGCTTCTAAACTATTAATTTTTCGTGCCGATAACGACTCCAATTACTGATATAGATCGCAGGTTCTCCTTATATGCTTATTTGTTACAAATAGGGAAAGAAAATTATTAAGAACTGTAAAATCACTAGGTTTTTGAAATCACATATTCCTTGTCCTGACGATTACAAGAGAAAAAGTATTTTGTATCGAATACAGTAATCCATCTTCATATCGCGATTCACCTATCGCGTCATCAGTACATCGCGGATTTTTCTGGCTAATATATGTAAATTTATATCACGGTCTCCTCTCTGTACATCGCGGGTTTCTGGGACCGATGCGTATTTATTTATTTTTTTAAATAATTTAATTATTTCTGTGGTAAAATAGGCATTTTAACGTCTAAAAATTAATAAATTGATAAATAAAAATACAGTACAGTACCGCACTGTATAACTCATTAACTGTATAACATATATAATTAAAATATATTAAAAGAAAATACGTAGTGTACCGTAGATGAGTAAACAAAGAATTGTATGGAAAACGAAAGTTGGGAGGCGAGTGTGTAGTGTTTTGCATTTATAATGAAATAAATATATCCAAATTATAAAAATAATAAAAAAAAATATACAGCACAGTACTGTTTCTACTTCGCGGATTTTCACCTATCGCGGGATGTTTTGGAACGTAACACCCGCGATAGTCGACGGATTACTGAAGTGGAAGTAAAATCCAACTGGAAACAACTTTCATTAAAAGAAGAAAAGTGGGTGAAATTATGAATATTAAGTAAATAAGATATATTGAGTTACATTACGGTCAGTATTCATTCATTTTACGTTCACTTATTCAGCCTTCATCTGTAAGATATGAATCAAATAGACAGTCTCTGTGTGGTCACTGAAACTGCTAGAAATATCAGTAAAATGTCCTTCATATCACACCCCACTGTTACGTGATATTACAGTAAATGTTCTTTCATGTTTATATTCGCATATCTGACTCTATGATATGAATCAACAACAGCGTCTGGTATGTGGTCAGTGCAGCTGCTAGAAATACCTGTAAAACGCCACGTATATCACACTCCAGAATTTTAAAACTCGTGCAACTTTAAATAGTGAAGGGCATGACTATAACTGGAAACCCAGCCTAGCTTTCTCAAGAATGGCATTTAACCAAGAACAAATATCATCTAATTTATAAAAGATATTGTATAGGTCAGTTCTGCTCTATTGTCTTCTGCGTTTTGAGATCCCTTTTGTATGCTTGGATTTGCAGAGCCAAGATTTAATAAAAAACAAAAAAAAATTCTTGCAGTTCTTTGCCATAGTATTCTTGCATAAAGTGAAATTGATGAAACGTTGC
>NW_021826275.1:25000-35997 GCF_006345805.1 Octopus sinensis | reverse complement strand
ACAACGGTAGGGACATAGCAACGGTAATAACCACCAAATGAGCGAAGTGATAACAAATATGTACCAAGGGTGTGAGGGACAGACGGTTGAATAGCTAAGCAGATAAGCGTAGGTAGTATATATATATATGCATGAGGGTGTATGTATGTGTGTTTCTGTATATGTGTGTGTTTGTGTGCGTATGATATACGGGACGGAAGGAGTAAAAGTGTATATTTGTGTGTGTGTATATATATATATATATTTGCGTGTGTATATATATATATTTCTATACACACACACACGCACACACACACACACACACACACACACATAGATATATATATATATATTTGTATATATACATATATATATATATACATATATATAAATATATATGTATATAAATATATATATATTTGTATATTTATATATAATCATACATACATAAATCATGCACACACACACACATATATATATATATGTATATACATATACACATATATATATGTATATATATGTACACACGTACATATATATATGTATATATATATGTACACACACATCTGTATGTATGTATAGTTCAAATGTATAGTTCAGAAAACAAAAGACGAAGACAGGTGAGGAAACAAAAAGCAGGTGTATTAGTTTAACGCTCGGGTAGAATATGTGTGTGTGTGTGTGTGTGTGTGTGTGTGTGTAGTATGCAGGCTGGAACGTGTAAAAGTTTGTATTTGTATATATATATGTATGTATATATGTAAGTGTGTGTTTCTGTACAAATCAAATACGTAATCAAACACTTAACGCGCACCTGCACACACACCAACCCACCACACACACACACACACACATATCTATCATGATTTCATTAAGCGATGGCGATACTAATCGCCAGTTGATTGAACTCAATATGTATTGATATTAAGCTTTGTACACACCTCTTGGTGCGAGCGCTCGTGTTTGAACGCACGTGGCTAAACAGAAAAATAGATATGGCAGACAGACAGATGCACCCACACGCATATATATATGTTGAGAGGCATACAAAATTTATAGGACTGACCACTAAAGTGGACAGCCTACATGCTAAACATAGACGTCAAATCGCCATTACCATGAAGAGTGTGTTCTCAAGAAAAATCTCAGCAAAAAAAAAAAACAAAATGTAAAAAAATAAGCAAGACCAACTTCTACCCTTATTATTTAATATACGTTGAGGTAGATATACTCTTTACTCTTTTACTCTTTTACTTGTTTCAGTCATTTGACTGCGGTCATGCTGGAGCACCGCCTTTAATCGACCACATCGACCCCAGGACTAATTCTTGTAAGCCCAGTACTTATTCTATCGGTCTCTTTTGCCGAACCACTAAGTTGCAATGACGTAAACACACCAGCATCGGTTGCCAAGCAATGCTAGGGGGACAAACACAGACACACAAACACACAAACACATATATATACATATACATATATACGACGGACTTCTTTCAGTTTTCGTCTAACAAATCCACTCACAAGGCTTTGGTCGGCCCGAGGCTATAATAGAAGACACTTGCCCAAGGTGCCACACAGTGGGCCTGAACCCGAAACCATGTGGTTGGTAAGCAAGCTACTTCCCACACAGCCACTCCTGCGCCTATGTCGATAAACAGACAAACTGTCGGACGGACAGACAAACTGATTGACAGACTAAGAGTGTTAAGTTACATATGAATATATACGCGTGGAGGTACCCAAAGGTAACCGGAAACGTTCTTTATGGCACAAGCCTGTTGTACTTCCGCTGCTTGAAGCCACTAGATGCGGTCCGCAGGTATCAGTCTGCTGACCGACGTCTTCCTGTGCAGTCGTACTGCCACGTGGCGCGCCTTGTTTTTTGCAGTGCTTTTAACCTGTTCGATTTTTGCGAGGGTTGACGCACGGGACACCAGACGCGTGTTACACTCTGCACCTGTTTAGACAAAGTCCATTTGACGGAGGGAAATGAGGTAATGTGCAGCGCGAACATTTGGTTACTATTAACAAATCATTTGCGCAGGACATTTGACAAAAGCTGAACTCTCATACATCGTCTACAATAGGAGAATCTATCATACACACACACACACACATATATATATATATATGTAGGGCAGTAGACACGCAGTCGTAGGATCGCGGTCTCGATTCCCAGAGCGGGCGTTGTGAGTGTTTATTGAGCGAAAAATACCTAAAGCTCCACGAGGCTCCGGCAGGGGGTGGTGGTGATCCCTGCTGTACTCTTATACCACAACTTCCTCTAACTCTTTCTTCTGTTGGCCTACTCGCTTAGCCCGCAGGGTGACGTCATTTGAAGGCTAAAACTATGTGAAGCGCATTGTAACCAGCGATGTGTAGCAACATCCGATAGCCTGGTCGGTCACAGTGAGCACATTGATATAAATATATATTATATATTATATATATATATATATATATAATATATTATATATATTAAATATGTACATTTATACCAAATATATACATCTATGTATATACACATATAACGACAAATGTGTGTATGTATATATGTGTGTGTGTGTGTAAATTTATGTATGTATATGCATGTCTATATGTGTGTGTGTGTAAACTTATGCATATCTATATATATCTATATGTGTGTTTGTCTATATTTGTGTCTGTATGTGTACGTCTATATATGTATGTCTATGTGTGTGTAAATTTACGTATGTATGACTACATGCGTGTGTGTGTGTGTGTGTATGTGTGTGTGTGTTATTCATTTATTCCTCATTGTTGTCGCTTATTCATGATAATTAACGTCTTTCAATGTTTTGGCTTCCTTCCTTCCTTCCGCCCATCCTCTCCCAGCCACCCGCCTTTTATTCCCCTATCCCCATCTACCCCACCCACACACATGTATACCCTAATGTCCCCTTGCACACCCGAAACCCCCGGTATCATCTTCGGACGAGGCACAAATGACCCGGATGCAACGTTTTGTAAGAGACAACCAGAGACAACAGAACACAGACACACAGACACACACATCACCACCACCACCACAACCACCCCATCACAACCACCACCACCACCACCACCACCACCACCATACCACCACCACAACCAAGAACAACAACAACAGCAACAACAATATCATAATAATCACCACCACTCCCACAGCTACCATCATTACCAACTACCATCACCACAACCATCACAGCACCACTACCATGATCACCACCAGCACCACAATCCCCACAGCCACCACCATCACACCTCCACCGCCACCACTACCATAACCGTCATCATCATCACTCCCACCACCACACACCACCACCACCACCACCACCACCGTCATCATCACTCCCACCACCACTACCACTACCACCATCACCACCACCACCATTACCACCACTACCACTACCACCACCACCACCACCACTACCACCACCACTACCATCATCACCACTACTACCACCACCACCACTATCATCACCATCACAGTTTCCATCACCTTTACCATCATCACCAGCACTACTACAATCTCCATCGCCTCCATCACAACCACCATTACCACAACCACCACCAACACCATAACATTCACCGCTACCCCTGCCAGCCTCAACATAATATTACTAATGACAGTGCGAGGCCACAACGTTGCCTTTCCGTGGCTACACAGCTAGAAGTAGCAGCCAAATCTCACTAAAATCTCATTCTAACTGATGGACAGACTAAGCAAATGAATTTCAAGGTATACAAAGTAGATGAGATATTCACGGGTGGAACGCCTAAAATCATAGCACTGACCTAATTCTTAGCAAAACACACACACACACGTGTATATAGGTACGTATGTATGTATGAATGTACGTATGTATGTATGTATGTATGTATGTATACGTGTGTGTGTTTGTATGTATATATGTATGTATGTATTTATGTATGTATGTATATGTATGTATGTATGTAATGTATGTATGTATACGTGTGTGTGTTTTTATGTATATATGTATGTAGGTATTTATGTATGTATGTATGTATGTATGTATGTATGTTGTATGTAACGTGTGTGTGTTTGTATGTATATATGTGTGTATGTATGTATGTAATGGTATGTTGGATGATGTATGTATGTTTGGTATGTGTGTATGTTGTATGTATGTAGTATGTATGTATATTTGTAGGTATGGTGTATGTATGTATGTATTCAGGTATGGTGTATGTATGTATGTATATGTGTGTGTATATGTTATATGTATGTATGTATGTATGTATGTATGTCATGTAGGTGTATATGTATGTATGGTTGTATGTATGTAATGTATGTATGTATATGTAGGTATGTATGTATGTATGAATGTATGTATTATGTATGTATGTAGGTATGTATGTATGTGTATATGTATGGTATGTATGTATTGTATTATTATTATGTATGTATGTATGTATGTATGTATGTATGTATGTATGTGTATATGATGTATGTATGTTATGTATGTATGTATGTATGTATGTATGTATGAATGTATGTATGTATGTATGTATGTAGTTATATGTATGTGTATGTATGTATGTATGTGTATGTATGTATGTATGTAATGTAGTATGTATGTATGTGTGTATGTGTGAATATGTATATGTCTGGGATTATATGTATGTATGTTGTGGTGTGTATGTATGTATGTATTCAGGTATGTGTGTATGTATGTATGTATATGTGTGTGTATATGTATATATGTATGTATGTATGTATGTATGTATGTATGTATGTGTATATGTATGTATGTATGTATGAATGTATGTATGTATGTATGTATGTATGTATATACGACAGGCTTCTTTCAGTTTCCGTCTAAGAAATCCACTCACAAGACCTTGGTCGGCCTGAGGCTGTAGTAGAAGACACTCGCTCAAGGTGCCATGCAGTGGGACTGAACCCAGGACCACGTGGCCGGGAAGCAAGCTTCTTACCACACAGCCACGCCCGCGCCTTGTGTCTACATTGTGGACCTGCATTGACTGGGAGAACAAAACAACAGCAAGCAGCAGCCGCAGCAGCAGCAACAACAACAATTACGACAAGAATGATATTGACAAGAACAGTAACAACGTCACAACAACGAAACGATGCCAGCGACAATAACAACGAATGCGACGACGACGGCGATGACCTCCACCACCACCACCACCACAACAACAACAGCAACAACAAAAACAACAACAGCAACAACAACAACAATAAAGACAACAACAACGATAACAGTAATAACAACAACAAGTCATGTCATAGAAACCTTATCGTTGTCGGAAATATTGACGGCGTCTATAGCCTCGTTTTGGAGTAATTGGGAATATAGAAACCGGAAGTGTAATTTCTTCTTTCACTTACATCGTTTGACTACATTAAAGTGAATGGAAACGGAAGTAAGAGAGGCGAGAGAGAGAGAAAGAGAGAGAGAGAGAGAGAGAGAGTGAGAGAGGGGGACAGATTTGACTGTTATTTCTAGCACGTGGAGTACTAAATGGAAGCATCTCTTTGTTGGTTAACCGGAAACAGAAAGAAAAGGGAGGTGAGAGAGAGAGGGAGGGAGGGAGAGAGAGACAGATAGACAGAGAGACATAGACAGAGAGAGAGAAAGAGACAGAGGAAAAGAAAGAGAGAGAGAAAGAGAGAGGCAGACACAAAGACCGAGAGAGTGTGTGTGAGAAAGACAGAAAAGAGAGAAGAAAGAAAGAAAGAAAGAAAGAAAGAAAGAAAGAAAGAAAGAAAAAAACGAAAGAAAGAAAGAATAAATGAAAGGAAAAATGAAGGCATGAAAGTAAAAAAGAAGGGAAGGAAGAGAATTTAAAAAGGGAAGGAAAGTGATAGGAAAGAGCGAGAAATGAAATAATGACGTTAGGATGTAAAGAGGAAAGAGAAACCCAAAAATGAATGAAACTGGAGAAAGAGAATAAATGGAATTGAGGAAGGAGAGAAGGAAATAAGAGAGTAATAGAAAATTTGGTTGAGACAGAATGATGGAAATGAGAAAAAGAAAGGAGGAAAGAAAGAAAGAAATAATGATAGAAAAGAGGAGGAAAGAGAAAATAAAGAAAAAAGGAAAAGAGCAGACAGAAATAACGAATAAAGGAGAGAAGAAAAAAACGAATGAAATAATGAAGGAGAGAAGGAGAAAAGGAGAATGTAAATGAGAGAGTTGATGAAGAGAGAGATAGATTGTAAGACATAAATGAAAGAAAGAAAAGAATGAGCGAAAGGAATGAAGGAGAGAATTATAGAATGAAATGTTGAAAGAAGGGTAGGTATGAAAAATAAGCTAAGAGGAATGAAGAAAAAGGGAGGAAAGAAAGAAATTGATAGAAAGATAGACTGACTGAGAATGAAAGAAATAGATAAAAAATATAACGGGAAAAAGAGACAGAGAAAAATAAAGAAAGGAAAAAGAAAGAAAGAAAGAAAGAAAGAAAGAAAGAAAGAAAGAGAGAAAGAACGAAGCAAAGGCAGGTGGGAAGACAATAATAGGCAGGAGGAAAATAAAGGAGCTAAGAATGAAAAACAGGAAGAAAAGTGTGTATAGTGAAAAAGAAAGAAGAAAGAGAGAAAGAAAGAATGAAAGAAAGAAGGATATTATAAATGAAGAGCCAAAATATGAATGAAAACTAGATGAAGAAAATATATTTTTTAAAATTCGTGAAGGAGAATAAACGAATATGATGAAAAAAAACAGGAAAGAACGAGGAAGAAAAATGAAAGACAGAAAAAACGAAAATGAGAGGAAGAAAATAAGTAAATGAAAGAAAGCAGAAAAGAGAGAAGAAAACTTAAAAGAAAGAGAAGAAAAATATAGGAGAAAAGAAAAAAGAAAGAGGTTAGGAAAGAAAAAAGAATGAGATAACGAAGGAAAAAAGAAAGAAAGAGGAAGATAGATTTGGGATGAAAGAAGGAATGAAAATGGCAAGAAAACAAAAATAACCAAAGTAGGAAAGAAAACTACGAAGAAGAAAGTACATGGGAAAAATATAAATAGAAGAAAGAAAGAACGAGTATAGAAAGAAACCACGAGAGAAACAAAGGAAAAATGCAAAGCAAAGCAAATATATGTAAAAGATGATTTATAGAATTGCATAATATATAAAAAAAAAAAGAAGGGGAAAAACATGCTGTAAAATAAAACAAAAGAATTACTAAAACAAGAACCGAAACAAAACGACAGAACAAGATAAAAAGTAAGAAAAAAATCGCTGAAAAAAAATGACAAAATGGCGGCGATAAAAAATTGAGAGACCCGGAACGAAACTAATTGAAAAACGAGGAAGTCAGCCATATTTTTTCATATTTATTTACAGTCGAGTTCATCGTATTTAAGTGGGAAATATTTTTACCCCAGTTTTATTACCCCTTGTTTTTATCTATCTATTTATTCATTCATTGCTTTTAAAATTGTTTTTTGTCACCCCTTTTATTATTATTATTATTATTATTATTATTATTATATAATTTTATTATTATTATTATTATTATTATTATATTATTTGTTATATTCGACCCCATTTATTTATTAAAAAGAATTTTTATTACACTTTTTATTATACTTTATTATATTGTTTAAAAAATTATATAGTGTTCATAACATCCTGTTTTTATCACGTTTAAAACCCATTTTTATTTAATTTGTTTCCACCACATCGCTCTCGCTCTCCCCTCTCTCTGCCCCTCTCTCTCTCCTTACTCTCCCCTCTCTCCCCTCTCCCCCCCCCCTCTCTCTCCCCTCTCTGTCGAAGCGAATGTGCGTGGCCTAGTGATTTGGGGCTGTGCACTCAGGATCGCAAGATCGTAGTTTCGCTTCTCGAACTTGGTAGTGCATTGTATTCTTGAGCAAAACACGTTGCTCAGTCCCTTCAGCTGTAAATGAGTAACCCTACGAGTCCCCTTCAGGATGGAGTCGTTGTATTCTCGGTCATTTGTACGCCATAGAAAGCAGGGGATCAACCTAATGGGCCTCAGGAATCGAGACAGCACATACTCTCTCACGAATCTTTTAGATGAGGAACGATAATACGAGTGGCTCCAGAGTCCACCGGTTTCAACCGGGCTACCCAATCCGGTGGTGTAAAAGCTTCACTGAATACAAATGTCCTTTATGTATACTTTAAATTCACACACCCAATAAATAGATTAAATGGACATGTAAGCAAGAGTCACAGACGGTAAAAGTACCGGAGTCCGATATGAATGTTTATATATGTGTGTGTGTGGGGGTGGTGCGAATGTGTGTGTGTGTAAGTGTGTGTGTAAGTGTATATATACATATATGTATGTGTGTATATACGTGTGTGTGTATGTATGTGTATATATATGTGTGTGTATGTGCATATATACGTGTGTGTGTATATATACGTGTGTGTGTATGTATGTATATATATGTGTATGTGTGTGTGTATATATATGCGTGTGTGTGTGTGTATGTGTGTGTGTATGTATGTGTGTATTATATATATATGCATGTGCGTCTATATATATGTTTATGTGTATATATATGCGTGTGTATATACTTATGTTTGTGTGTCTGTGTTTATATTTGTCCCACCACCATCACTTGACACCAAATGTTGGAGTATTTACGGACCTGTAACTTAGCGGTTCGGACAAAAAGACCGATAGAATAAGTACTAGTCCTACAAAGAATAAGTGTTAGGGGTAAATTTATTTCGATTAAAAAAACCTCTTTAAATGCGGTGCTCCATCATGGCCACAGTCAAATGACTGAAACGAGTAAAAAGTATAAAGAAAGAACCCAGCAAATACAGTGTTGAGAACTCAGTCTCACTGTTCCATGTTAATATATATATATATATCAAAATCAGGGTGAAAAAATTGGATATTAATTTAATAACATCAATTTAACCAATGGTTGAGCGTATAAAAAACTGAGATTCAGTAAATATTATTAATACACAAATATGAGAGAGAATCCACTATGTGGACGCTCTTACGCTAAAGAATTGTTCTCAAGAAAATTTTAGCACACTATGAACGTAAGCGAGCAGGACAAATGAAAAATAACAAAAATATAGATTATTTGTGTGTATTTATATATATATATATATATATATATAAATGTATGTATATGTATAAATATATATACTCACACATAATCTCTATATGACGGGCTTCTTTTAGTTTCCATCTACCAAATCTACTCACAAGGCTCTGGTCGGTCTGAAGCTATAAATACCAAACCACAGTGTGGCTGAACTCAGAACCATGTGGTTGGGAAGCGAACTTCTTACCACACAGCCACGCCCTTTATAAATAAAATTAGAAACACTGTTTTTATAAAGGTGGTGATCTGACAGTATGTTTATGTTCACATTCTGAGTTCAAATTCTGCCTAGGTAAACTTTGCCTCTCATTCTTTCGGGGTTGATAAAATAAGTACCCGTGAAGTACCTGTGTTGATATAATCGACTAGGCCCCACCCACCTCAAATTTCAGACCTTGTGCTTATTACAAGAAACGAATATTGCCATTCTTTTGTTGTTGTTTTAAAACTGGGAGAAATTTAAATTGATCGAAGGGCGATGACAATCCACACCTCTTTTCTCAGAAGTTAAGTTAGACTACTATTTCTAGCCGTTGGCCTACCATTTACAGACAGTTAATTAGTTAATGGTTTGTGTGAGATTTGGCTGCTATTTCTAGCACGTAGAGCACCATATGTGAGCATCCCTTTGTTGGCTAACCGGAAACAGTACTAACTGCCTGGCTGAGACACCGGAAGCAGATTTTTCTGGCAGCCATCTCGCTCCGTTTAGTCCTGTCAGCGTATTTTAGCGATGCTCCAAAATGAAGTAGCTGGTACAAATGGGGTTGTTGTTGTTGTTGTCGTCGTCGTTGTCGTTGTTGTTCTTGCTGTTGATATTGTTGTTGATGTTCTTATTACTGTTGTTATTGTTGTTGTTTTTTGCGTTATCATTGTTTTGTTGTTGTTGGTGTTACTGTCTTGCTTGTAGTTGCATTTACTTTTTCATTCTTGTTGTTATTGCAGTTGATGCGGTAGTAGCAGCAGCAGCAATAGCAGCAGCAGCAGCAGTAGTAGCAGTAGTAGTAGTAGTAATAGTAAGGCGAGCTGGCGGAAACGTTAGTACGCCGGGCGAAATGCTTAGTGGTATTTCGTCTGAGTTCAAATTCCGCCGAGGTCGACTATGCCTTTCATCCTTTCGGGGTCGATAAATTAAGTACCAGTTACGCACTGGGGTCGATGTAATCGACTTAATACCTATGTCTGTCCTTGTTTGTCCCCTCTGTGTTTAGCCCCTTGTGGGTAGTAAAGAAATAGGTATTTCATCTGCCGTTACGTTCTGAGTTCAAATTCCGCCGAGGTTCACTTTGCCTTTCATGTTTTCGGTGTCGATAAATTAAGTACCAGTTACGCAATGGGGTCGATGTAATCGACTTAATCCCTTTGTCTGTACTTGTTTGTCCCCTCTATGTTTAACCCCTTGTGGGCAATAAAGAAACAAGTAATAGTAGTAGTATTTGCAACAACAGAAGTAATAGTAGCAGTAGTGGTAGCAGTAGTGGTAGTGGTGGTGGTGACGTTTTACTGTTTTTACGGCGTTCTCAGTATTTTTTAACACAGATACCAGCCAGAAATAGAACGAGGTGGGGTGGAATATACAGTTGAATATATATATGGTACAATACTTTATATATAACTGATACAATACTTTAACAAGCTAGGAAAGAGGAAAAACAAATACACTCCAGCGAGATTCGAACTCAGAATAACAAATTGCGAGTAAAGATTCAGACAATTGCAAGAAAAACCACCCTTCAAAAAAAGTAAAATTGATTTCTAGCATAAACATGAAATCTTAAAATGTGCCGATACAAGGTGCATAACCTGCTTGTTCTGGTCTGTCACAGTTTTGGTTGTCCATGAGTGTCCTGATGTTCCATGATCACATAACCCCTAACATTTGGCCTCCTAACTCCCCAGATCTCAACCCATTGGACTATTACA
>NW_021826275.1:17500-20000 GCF_006345805.1 Octopus sinensis | reverse complement strand
AATCGACTTAATCCCTTTGTCTGTCCTTGTTTATCCCCTCTATGTTTAACCCCTTGTGGGCAATAAAGAAATAAGTTTTGTCTATGGTGGGGGCTAGAGAAGGCATTGATCTCGTTATACATCACGTGACCAACCAAATTTTGCCCTCCTTCTTACAGAACTTCGACAGTGACACGAGTTGTTGTGGTGGCTCACTACTGTGGTTGCTGTGGTGGATTATTGATTGCGTGTGAACGATGAACAACTCGCGAACAGTTAACGCACGTTTTGTTCACAGCACATCGTATCGGTGTTTGAATGATGCATACAAACATTATGTCGGTGTTTGAATGATGCATACAAACGACAAGTCATACACATGCGAACAGATAAACGCTGCATCTGTGAGGAAATAGGTGGTTCGTAAAGTTCCATGGCTAAACTGTCACGATTGGAGAAATGTGTTAAATGTATGAATAAGCTGAAGATTTCGTAGTATTATTTCTGCATTCTTGGTGGCGAACTGGTTGAATCGTTATTGCGTCGGGCAAAACTCTTAGCGCATTTTGCCCTAGGTGCCACGCAGTTGAACTGAACCCAGAACCACGTGATTGGGAAGCAAACCTTTACCACATAGCCACGTCTGCGCCCATACATACATAATACATACATATACATATATGCATGTATATATATATATATATATTATTATATATATAATATATATATATATATATATATATATATATATATATATATATATATATATATATACATATATATACATATATCTATATATATTCTATATATATATATACACATATATACATATATATATATATTATTTTAATTTTATTTTATCTAGTTTCAGCTCACGAGCTGTGGCCATGCAGGGGCACCACCATATGTATATATATATAGATATATATATATATATCTATATATATATATATTATATATATGTATATGTCTATATGTATGCATATACACATATATATATATATATATATATACATAATTTTAATTCGAGTGTTAGTGATAAGGCGTAAGGCGTTTCATCTCGTCTCCAGATGAAACAACTTGAGAAATATTGTTAGTAACACTTCAAATATGAATACCACACATCTTCGTCACACATCTGGTGTTCTCCTTTTGTTTCCAGGACACTTGTACGCACTCACTAACATACATACAAACACACACACATACATGCATACACACATACATACATACATGCATACATGCATACATACATACATACGTACATACATACATACATATATACATACATTGCCTTTAAAAAGACTTACTTGTGGAACACCCCAATAAAAGAATCAATTCGGTGCAAACATAACAGACCTGGTATTGTCCTATGGAACAGGCAGCAAACGTCCTGCGCTGATGTAGCGGCTACTTGCTCAGCGGATGTGAATGTTCAGTCAAAAGACTAAAAAAAGGAGAATTTTTGTAGAACTTAGATTTCTTGGACTCTGACTTTGAATTCTCATTTGTATCTCTCATCGTTGGTGCCATAGCTTATGAGCCAACAAAGTTGCACAACAACTTAGAGATTCTCGATTTCACGGAGAAGAGCAAAAGAAACAGATGCGGATTCTGCAAATCTAATCGATTAGTGGCACAGTGAAGATCTGTGAGACATTTCAAAAATTCTCCATCTGAGAATCTTATGCCAATGGATACACGTTTGGTTGTGTGCATTGAAGTTCGACCAACGCACCAACTCAACCACATGTTTACAAACACTGAGAACTCTCTTGACACAAAAAGTCTTGTAGCTTCGTTAGCAACCGGCTTGAACACTCTCTCTAGAACTTAATAAACCACAATGAAAAATATACATAGGCGCATGCGTGGCTGTGTGGTAAGAAGCTTGCTTCCCAACCACATGGTTCCAGGTTAAGTTCCGATGCGTGACACTTTGTTTAAATGTCTTCTGCTATAGGCTCTGGCCGTCGAATAAAGCCTTGTGAGCAAATTTGGTAGACGGGAACTGAAAGAGTCCTGTCATGTATATGTGTGTGTATGAAAAATGTATAAACAAACGATTTAACGTATACTGAATGTGAAAACGAAGGGGAAACAAACAGAAGGTCCGTTATTCTTCATCAGTTATCGACCAATTGGTACTGTATAGTTTTGCACCTTTAACAATAAAAACAAGTACTTCACAATTGGTGGCGCCCGCCAAAAAAATTTTTTGCGGACAATTAGGGACAAGAGCAAACAAAACAAAACAAGTAAAACGATACAGAGTGTGACTTAAGACGGTAGACAAGGACGAACAGTCGGATGAAATACGGCCTCGGGGTCAAGGAGACGAAAATACTGGGTAACAAAAGAGAACGATAGAATAAGTGCTAGGCTTACAAAAAGTAAGTCCTGGAGTCAATTTGTTCGACTAAAAATCGCTTAAGTCGGTGCTCCAGCATGGCTGCAACCAAATGACTGATACAAATAAAAGAATAATAAATACATATTATCTTCTCATGAGACGTGATCC
>NW_021826275.1:7500-12500 GCF_006345805.1 Octopus sinensis | reverse complement strand
AAACCATCGTGAAGATTCCATCGTGAAGAAGCCATGTGAAGAATCCATTGTGAAGAATCCATCGCGAAGAAACTATCGTGAAGATTCCATCGTGAAGATTCAATCGTGAAGATTCCATCGTGAAGAATCCATTGTGAAGAATCCATCGCGAAGAAACCATCGTGAACAATTTGTGCTCCACAGATCCGGTTGCTTTCGCTGAATGTCCTCTCTCAAACGTTTCAAAATACCGCAGAAGAACTCTCGATTGACAGTCCAGCCCCAAGGAACGAATTCTCCATGTACAATACCCCATTTCCGGGGGTTGACGCTCGTAGTAGGTCTTCCAGATCACACATCGTCTCCCAACGGTGTTGTTCCACTTTTGAAGGGTTCGTGCCAGTCGGAATATTGAGTGCGACCCATTGCCTCATCGCCGTAAGTTTGTCAAAGCATGCTCGATGTTGTGTCCTGAGCAAGACACTTTATTTCGCGTTTCTCCAGTTCATTCAACTAGCGAAAATGAGTTGTAACCAAAGGGCCAGCCTTGTCACATTCTGTGTCATACTAAATCTCCTTGAGAACTACATTAAGGGCACACGTGTCTGTGGAGTACTCACCTGGCAAAAATATATTGTACCTGTAATTAAAAGGGCCAGTCTTATCACATTCTGTGTCACGCTGAATCTATCTGAGAACTATGCTAAGGGTACACGCGACTGTGGAGTACACAACTAGTTACTCTCTTTTACTCTCTTTTACTTGTTTCAGTCAGTTGACTGCGGCCATGCTGGAGCACCGCCTTTAGTCGAGCAAATCGATCCCAGGACAAGCCTAGTACTTATTCTATCGGTCTCTTTTGCCGAACCGCTAATTGACGGGGACGTAAACATACCACCATCGGTTGTCAAGCGATGTTGGGGGGACAAACATAGACACACAAACATATACACACACACATACACATATATATACATATGCATGACAGGCTTCTTTCAGTTTCCATCTACCATATCACAAGACTTAGTAGGCCCGAGGCTATAGTAGAAGACACTTGCCTAGAACCATGTGGTTGATAAGCAAGCTGCTTACCACACAGCCACTCCTGAGCCTATAGTTGCACATTAATTTTATGAACAGACTGTTCTATTCATCGGATCAACTGCAAAACTCGTCGTCGTACCGATGGAATGTCAGTGCGGGTATGTGTGTAGGGAGAAAAAAGAACAAAAGAAAGAATGAGGAAGAGAGAGTCGAGATGAGATAGATAGATAGATAGATAGATAGATAGAGAGAGAGAGAGAAGAGAGAGAGAGAGAGAGAGAGAGAGAGAAAGAGAGAGAGAGAGAGAGAATGAGATGATAGAGCAATCTTTTTCTTCGGTGCCTTAGAAACTAGAAATAATTGTTTTCCTTCTGATCCCTGTAATAACAGAGTAACATTCTGATGAGGACAACTACGATGACGACAACGACGACGATGATGATGATGATGATGATGATGATGAATTATGATATGGGAGGAAAAGGAAGAAGAAGAAGAAGAAGGGGAGGAGGAAGTGGCTGGCGTTGATGATAAGAATGTCGACGGTTTTGATGATGAAAATAATAACAATGATAATGTCGATGATGAGGACGACGACGACGACGACGAGAATAGCATTGATGATGACGATGGTGGTGGTGGTGATGGTGGTGTTGATGGTGGTGGTGGTGGTGGTGGTGGTGTTGGTGGTGTTGATGGTGGTGGTGGTGGTGGTGTTGTTGGTGGTGGTGGTGTTGTTGGTGGTGGTGTTGGTAGTGGTGGTGGTGGTGGTGGTGGTAGTTGTGGTAGTGGTGGTGGTGTTGGTGTTGGTGGTGGTGGTGGTAGTGGTGTTGGTGGTGGTGGTAGTGGTGTTGGTGGTGGTGGTAGTGGTGGTGGTGGTGGTGGTAGTGGTGGTGTTGTTGGTGGTAGTGGTGGTGGTGGTGGTGTTGGTAGTGGTGTTGTTGTTGTTGGTGGTGGTGGTAGTGGTGTTAGTGGTGTTGGTGGTGGTAGTGGTGGTGGTGGTGTTGGTGGTTGGTGTGATGTGGGGCTGTTAGTGTCAGTCGCTATGGTGAGGATGATGGTGGATGTGGTGGTGATGCTGGGAGCCGGTATTGAGGATGCTGGCAACGTTAGTAGTAATGATGGCGGTGATGATGGTGGCCGTTGCAATTGCTGAAGTATTAAGGATGGTGGTGAGGGTGGTGGCCGCGGTGGTGACGGTGGTGGAGGCGGGGTTCCCAATGATTGTTTTCATGGTGGGACTCCAAGGTAAAAAAGATTCCAGCACGGCAATGTCGAAAAGATTTCGCTGTTGATAATCGTTGTTGATTTTGACGGTAGGTGGCGGTTAAGTGTGTGCCCCTGTATGTGTGTGTGTGTGTGTGTGTGAGAAGGATTGTGTGGTGCTTTAGTTATATTGGTAAGCGATGACGATATTGCGTACAGTTTCGAAGTATCTATAAATATACATTCATATTCGCATACCACCACATATACATACATACATACATATATATATATATATATATATATATATATATATATATATATATATATATATATATATATATATATACATATATATATGTGTGTATGTGTGTGTACATATATATTTACATATATACATATATATGCATATATATATATATATACAAACATTATAATTCATTAAACAGATAAATATATAAGTTATGTACACACACGTTATATATATAAAATATATATATATAAATTATTTTGTTATGTACATATCTATATTCGTATATATATTAAATTGATTCTGTGTTTGTATATATATATATATACGCACACAATATAGAGTACGTGTACGGATATACATATATGTATGTATGTCCGTATGTATGCGTGTATATCTTCCTCGATTGAATACCTTTCTCTTTATTCGTATTCATATTTTACTGTGTATGTATATATATATATCTACATATTTTTGTGTGCATATGTATGTATATACACATATATAAGTATATATACATATACGTGTCTATTTATTTATATATCCATCCATCTACCTATCTTTATGTATTTATATATCCATTTGTCTTTCTACTTCACTATCTCTTTGTTTACCTTTCTGTGTCTCCATTCCCGTCTCCCCCACACATCCCCATATACATTCATCCATCCATGCGTTCATATACATACATACTTATATATATATATGTGTATATATATGTGCGTATTATTCTCGCATTACATAAACATAACTGACACTAAAATAAACAAAACAATATGGAGTTTCAGGTAGCGTTGTATAATTGGTAACCAGGGACTTGGCAAAACGCGCGCACGCACGCACGCGCGCACGCACGCACGCGCGCACGCACGCACGCGCGCACGCAACGCGCACGCACGTACACGCATACATACACACACACACACACGCACGCACATGCTTGTGCACGCAGACGTTAATAAAATCACACACATGTACATATAATTGCAAACTTGCATATCTTCATATACATGTGTGTGTGTGTGGTGTGTATGTATGTATGTGTGTGTGTATTTGCGTGTGCTTTAATATTTCGCTCAGACATATTGTGAGACTAAAAAAGCTGGTGTAGACCTCAATATATATATTCTTCAGAGCGAAGTGTGATTCGAGTACAGAGCGATAATATGAAAATAAGATGACAAAGGAACTTCATTGCCTTACAGCTGTTTCTGCTAACAGTGCCGTAGACACATATTTGAGTACGTGAGTAACGACTCATATCCTCATTGGAGTCTCAAATACGAAGAGCTATTTCTTAGGCCCTCAACTATGAGTATGCTGCATGTAATAAACAACTGTAAGCTAATGCAGTTCATAAGATAATTGCTTATTTGTTTGTCATATCATTTTCTTATAAAATAACTTAAATGAAGTGTAATATATTTGGGAAAACAAATACCTTTAAGTATACACACAGGAAGGTATTACCAATGAGAAAGCAAATATGAGGAGGATGAAATCTAGGAATCCAGGTTTTCCCACGTCCGAGTGTCCTTGAACGACTTAAGTGTGTCATTACTTGAGTATATTTTATAAGACAGCTGATTCTTGCAACTTTAGTTAATAACATTTTTAAGGTATAGGCACAGGCATGGCTGTATAGGTGCGGGCATGGCTGTTTGGTAACAAACCTGCTTCCCAACCACTTGGTCCCGGGTTCAGGTTTCTTTTCTCACTATGGGGTACACTCGATTCATTACATCGTTCCACACCCACTAAGGAGCAGTACAGAAGTAAGCCGAAACGATCGTTGACCTAAATAAAGCTCCTACTATTTATTCTATTGGTGTCTTTTGCCGAACCGCCAAGTTACAGGTGTGTAACTCGAATATGAGTCCGCTGCAACTGTTATCAGAAACAGCTGTAAGGTAATGAAGTTCCTTTGTCATCATATATTCTTATTACCGCTCTGTACTCGACGAACACTTCGTTCTGAAGAATATATATATTGAGTTCTACACCAGCTTATTTTTTCTCACAATATATGTATGTGTGTATGTGTGTGTGTGCGTGCGTGAGTGTGTGTGCGTGTCTTTGTGCCTGTGTTTGTACCCCCACTTCGCTTGACAATCAATGTTAGTGAATTTACGTCCACGTAACTTAGTGGTTCGGCAAAAGACACCGATAGAATAAGTACTAGGCTTGCAAAGAATAAGTCCTGGGGGGCGATTTCTTCGATTAAAAAAGCCCTTTAAGGGGGAGCTGCAGCATGGCCGCAGTGAGATGATTGAAACAAGTAAAAGAATAAAATAATAACAGAAATATATTCTGATGGGTTTTAATATGACGTTTTGAGGTAAGGCAGGGCGCTGGCAGAATGGTTAGCAGCCCGGGTGAAGTGCTCAGCGGCATTTCCACCATCTTAACGTTCTGAGTTCAAATTTCGTCTAGGTCGACTTTGCCTTTTATCCCCTCGGTGTCGATAAAATAAGCAGCAGTCAAGCCCTGGGGATCGATGTAATCGACTTAATCCCTTCCT
>NW_021826275.1:0-2500 GCF_006345805.1 Octopus sinensis | reverse complement strand
GGGTAGGAGAGTGTGCGCCCTCTGGTGTTGCGAGTAGATGGCTTCCAGAGGAGAAGAGTAGAAATTACTTCTTTTTCAGCTCTACAACAATGTCCAGCAAACTGGACTCTCCTACCTTTCACAAGAGATGACACGCATTTTTTCTCTCCTTGTTTCTCTCCTTGTTTTTTTCTGTGTATCTTTCTGTCGAAGAGCGTAGGCTCGAAACGTAAAAGACTTGTTCTATTTCTATTTCTGAGCGCTATACTAATACATTTGTTTGTTTGTACTCCACCTACCTTCGTCTTTTGTTTATTTTCGTAAACTTTCCCGTTATATATATATATATATATATATATATATATATATATTAAGGTATGTAGAAAAATACAACATGGACAAGAACGTATAACTCTTAGAAGACGACACAATAAACACGGACAGGACACTCGAACCCTCAGTCTTCAGTCAAGAACCGGATCATCGTAGTAATTTCGGCTGATTAATCTTGAGATTACTAGATCACAGCCAGCCCTCCAAGAAAAACTAAGCAACGAGCATTAGAAAAACTAAGCTGGAAGCGTAGATTTCCTGGAAGAAGGATCGAATGCATACGAACACCAGGACAGCAAAAGGGACAGATAAAAAAAACAAAAACAATAATGGAATACAGAAAACATGAAAAATACAGAAGAATAACGGTGGTGAAAACAACAAGTGTCTTACGACTGATAACAAGCAAACAAAATTTTTCTCTCTCTGGCGCATTGGAAGAAGCCTTTATAGCGGCGGACGAAAAACAACGATGTTAACACGACGAGGGTCAGGAGCTGAAAGGCAGATTTCGGCCAACAGTCACGTGACAGAGAAGAGGGAAAAGAAAAGAAAGAGAAGCAAAGGAAGAGAGAGAGAGAGGAGCGGGACAACGCAACAAAGAGAGAGAAGAGAGAGAAAGAAGGAATCAGAGAGGAGAAGGGATGGGTTGTCGAAGAATGACCTGTGAGTGCAGAGCGAGACAAAGAATTAGTTCCACTGCTTGGACCTTAGGCAATGCCTTTTACTATATCCGTGGGCCGATCAATATGCTTTGTGGGTTGATTCGGTAGACAGAAACAGAAAGAATACCGTCTTATATATATATACAAATATAAATATATAATATATATATATTATATATATATATATATATACAAATATATATATATATAATCATATATATATATATATGTAATATATATATATATATATATATAATATATATATATATATATACATATATATATATATATGATTATATATATATATATTTGTTATATATAATATATATATATATATATATATATATATATATATATAATATATATATAATATATATTATATTGTATATATAATAAGACGGTATTCTTCTGTTTCTGTCTACCGAATCAACCCACAAAGCATATTGATCGGCCCACGGATATAGTAAAAGGCATTTGCCTAAGGTGCCAAGCAGTGGGACTCAACCCAGAACCATGTGGTTGTTGAAGCAAGATACATGATGGGCTTCTTTCAGTTTCCATCTACCAAATCCACTCACAAGGCTTTGGTCAACACAAGGCTATAGCAGAAGATACTTGCCCAAGTTAGGTTTGCTGTGTGATCGAACCCGGAACCATGAGCTTAGGAAGTACCCCACAGCCACGAATTACTCAACAGTTCTTATACCCACACAATACCACCACCACCACTGTCACCCCCACCACCATCACCAATAACTAGCAGTACTACCACCACTGGTATGAACACTGCCACCACGAAATCCGTCACGGCTACAATCTCAACCACCACCGCCAACTATAACAACAACAATACTACCGCAGGTTCCACTTCTTCTATACACTGTCACTACCTCCACTACCACCATCACCTCACACACTACACCTAGTAGCAACTCTACTACAGATCACGCCCCCCACCCAGCACTCCTCCCGCTCCACCGTTATCTCTAAAAACCAATTAGGAATGGATCACTGAAAGGTACGGAATGTGTTGTATAATTTGTAGTTTAGTTATTTAGTACATACATACATACATATATATACATACATTATATACATACATGCATATACGTATGTATATACACATGTATGCATTTCTGAGAGTATATACATTAGTATGCATGTATATGTGTGTATGCATATGCTCATATATATTTATATGTATGTATATTTATCTATGCACCACACACATTCACAGAGACTCACATACACACACCTATTTCTATGCTACTATTTACGTACACACATGAAAACAAACACTTCTATATATGTACATTTATTCAACAAGAATATTTGATAATATAATAATGCATGGCATACATACATAAATACATAGATTATATATCTTTGGCATTCAAAGTTACTCCAACCGCACAAAACGGGGCGCCGCTGCGTGGTGCCAAGGAGTTCCAACATCACCATCAAAATACAGGTCCAGATACTGCAACAGCTTGGGTTTAGAGGACCACAGCTCTTTAAATCCT
>NW_021826274.1:0-35795 GCF_006345805.1 Octopus sinensis | reverse complement strand
CAGAAAATGTATTTATGCTGATTTTAGACTGAATAACATAGCTTCATATTTATTAGGCGTCAAACAAGATATTGACATACATAAATGAAGTTAATTGGTTTCAACAAGCAATCGAAACTGAGTCGCAGATTCAGTACACTTCTCATAGAGTCTAATCTTTTTTCTTTATAAAACTCATACAAATCTTCATATCTATCTATCTATCTATCTATCTATCTATTATCTATCTATCATCTATCTATCTATCTATCTATCTATCTATCTATCTATATATCTATCTATCTATATATATATATATATAATATATTATATATATATGTATTAAATGTATATGCAGTACACGCACTCGCGCACACGTTATGTATATAAATATATATATATATATATATATATATATATATATATATATATATATATATGATATATATACGTATTATATTACAATGTGTGTGGTGTGTACATATATGAACTCATATATGTGAAATATCTGTGTGCGTATGTGTGTGTATTCTTCTGTGTATGTGTATGTCTGCCGCTGTCTGTAAGATAAAGGACCAGCCAACGGTAGTGCTAAACTATGACACCATAGATAAAGGGCAGCAAGTACAAGTCGGATACAAGGGAAGAAAGGAGAAAAAAAAAACAAAAATGGAAAAAAAATAATATACACACAAAAACACACACGCGAAAGGAATATAATAGACAGACCCCACAAGAAGAGCCAAGTTGCACTGTCTTCTTTATACAAACAAACAAAACACAACACTAAAGCACAAAACTCCAAACATACGTAACACGAAACATGCATACACATACACACACGCACACACACATACACACAGGCTCGTACAAATAATATAAAAAATCGAATGAACCAACATTAATCATATCATTATTACATAACATTTACACTTGCCATAAGAAATCTACATGGCAATATTTATTTTATTCATATTGTTTTTCAAAGTTATGCCAACCAGCAATATGGCGGTTTACATCCATTTGACACGTAGTTAAGTTATACTATTCTCAAAATAACAAATTATGCATTTAGATTATGACTCAAATATTTATTAGTTTGTGTGGCGCCCTCTCCATTTCACTTAATATCAGGCACTAAATTTAGGAAAACGAACGTAGCAAATGTAATATCTGCTGGTTCTTTGAAGCTGCAAAGCGTTCTTATTATTTTGACACTGGCAATAAGTTAGCCCTGGTCATTGTTCAAAGAGAGTCCCTTTCTCCTGCAAGGCCAGCTCGCAATTCAATTAACGCATTTCTAAATTGGCGCTGCCAGTTGCTGCAGAAACAGCTATTACACAAATTTCTTTCGTTTTCCATCATTTTCACACTTTCTCTCGTCCCTTCCTTCTCTATCTGAGTCTGTTTATCTCTCTCTCTCTCTCTCTCTCTCTCTCTCTCTCTCTTTCTTCCCTGTTCTATCTTTATTTCTCTCTTTTCTCACTCTATTGATTTATATTTATTCTCTTACGTGTATACATCTATATATATATAATAAATATATATATAGATATATATATATATATATATATATTATATATATAATATAGATATATACATATATATGTATATATATAATACCATATTATATGCATACATATGCCTACATACATACAAACGTGCATACTACATATATATATATATGTATACATATGCATAGGTATATGTATGCATACATGCACACATACATACTACATACATATATAAACATATGAATAGAGATGATGCATGTACAGATAGATCATATTTTCAACACATAAATGCATACACGTATGTGTGTGTGTATCCACCTTTATGTCTGTCTATCTATCAATCAATCTATCTATCTATCTGTCTATCCATCGATCCATCCATCCATCCATCTATGTATATGTAGGTATGTATGTATGTGTACATGTATATATATATAGACATAAATATATACACAATACATACAAATACATTTATATGTATATACATAGATATAAAAATGTGCCTATGTTTATGTGTGTGTAACTGTCCTTCTTGCCCAGAAGATTATGCTTCATATCGTTGAAGTTTTCTTCCGGTTAAGATGGATCCAACATCTAATGAGTAGCAGTTATCTTAATCTATTATAAGGTGTAGCAGTAATTTCCGTCAACAATGATAAGGATTGCAAGATGGCAATGAGAAATTCCATGTTTATTTCTTTATATAGAACGAATTGCACGACGTATGCATGTTTCTATATAACGATGAACGAATATTCGGAACGAGGGTTAAGTGTATGATATCATTAACACTTTCACTACATCATGTTTTCACCACTTGTTTTCATCTTTCTGGCAGTAAGGTTATTTCCCCTTTTTGTTACTGCTCAGTTCTCATTATAAAAATATTTCAAACACTAGGAATAAAATTAAAATTAAATAATTTATTTTCATGTATAACGTCATATACATTTTAGTATGTAATTGTATGTAGACCAATATGAATAGTTTATATATGTATATATATATGCTATTTCCGGCATTGGTTCTGATGAAAGCAGCATTAATTTTCTCAGGGCGTTCAATTTACCTCAGTTGATCAATAGACCAATTGAGTAAACCTATCAGGAATGTATATATAATGACTACTAGAAACAGCTGTAGGCAAATTTTCCGTAATAAGGGAATTATATGTAATGACCATTATTTTTAACGTGTTTCTTTTATATATATAAACACACAAAATATATATATATGTATATATATAGATAATGATAATATATTCCAAATACATACGTTTTATTTATTGTTTTGCAATTTACTTAATCATCGATATTTTATTGTTATTTTATATATAATATTTGTATTATAAGTAATTTTCTAGATGGTGTAATTTAATTGTTCATTTTGAATTGATAAAAGGTGGTTTTCTCTAATTTATATATATAGTACTTTATAACATAGTACTTCAGAATGTGCGTCGTGTAATGTTCTGAGACCTATAAATTTCTAAAAAGAATACGTATTCGCACAGTTGTAGCATAAATAATTGCAACACCGACAGATATGAAATATATCTCATTTATACCTAATACTTCAAGCTTATTAACACGTACACCCTTTCACACAGACATATAACCACACTACAGACACACACACACATACACATACTATATGCACATGTATATATATATATATATATATATATATATATATATATATTTATTATATATATATCTGTAAAAGTAATAGGTGGCTATTATTCGATAGTCTTATCATGGCTACCGAATAATGACATATTACTCTTACAGATAAATTCCTCTATTTACATAATATCGAGGTCTGTTCATTCTTTTGTTTATCAATATAATATATATATATATATATATATATTATATATATATATACTATATATATATATATATATATATTTATATATATATATATATGTTCATTTACATATTCGTTTAACATATATGTTTATATTCATCAGGTGCATGTACGTGTAATGTAATGTGTGTGTATGTATGTTGTGACGAGAGTCACGACACCACCTGCGAGAATAGACTTGACCGAATGACCAAAGCTTAACTCTGCATACAATTGCAGAGTTATATCAAAGAATGGTAAACTTATGTCAGGACGTAAAGAAAATTGAAGAGGAGTTCTCATAAGTACGAGCATGTGGACCGGGAAGGTCTAAACAAAACAAAAAGAACATTCAAGACCAAACCCATGCTACAGATGTGGAAGGATTGTTCTTTCAAAATCCAAAATTGTTACAGTATCCCAAAACTAGGACACAAAAACTCACATTGCAGAACAAAATTAGGAAGTTTTCTCGACACAAAACAGAAGCGACACCGAAAAAAAGAAATTGGTACATGTAAAAATAAACGAATTGAATATTAAATTACAACCAGATATTGGTAGCGGCATCTCGATTATTAATATCGACACGTGGATAAGAATTGGGAAACCTACGATAAGAAAAACATCAACTATTGCACGATGCTTGACAGGTGAAAACCTACGCTTCGTAGGTGAAATGTGGAGTGATATATTTCGAGGAAAAACCTGTAGGGCAAAAGTTTTCGTGGTAAAAAAACGCAACCAATTTGTTCGGTACGGACTGGTTGGAGTTGTTTGACTTATGGGAACACCCCATAATTCTTGAAGGATTAAATTGAGAATCGACGAATTGTTGCCAAAGGAAAAAACGTATAGAGAAAATACAAAGAAATTCGACTAAACATTTTGATGTCGGAGACAAAGTCTATTTCAAAGTATACAAGAACAGTAAAGAGAGTTTGCAGGATGGTGTAGTGACTAAAAGGATTGGAAAGATGGTGTATTTCATAAAAAAAAGCCAACGATGGGAGCATGAATGACAACTAAATCAATTAAAAAGCAGCCTTACAGAAAAAGAAAGGAAATTCCAATGGTAGCATGCTCGATGTGCCAGTACTGAAAGAGATTGAGCCTAGGAGGAGAAGTAACAGAAAACGCAAACAGACTGTAAATAATTCCTAAGCGGAAAAGGTACTGAACTCCTTAGGGAAGTTCATCATGTGAACATTTCAAAAAAGGAGAGGTGTTGGAAAGAAAGAAAGAAAGAAAAACATGAAATAAAATCAATTTCGTTCCCTACGGAAGTTGAAATCTCAAAAGAAGAGCTGTTGTGGGCGAGAGTCACGACACCCCCTGCGAGAATAGATTTGACCGAAGGATCATAAATAGTAGCGATCTGAGTGAGGGACAGGAAGAGTAGGCGTTAATCGCAGGAAGTCGTAAGGTGTCGTTTTGATAGATTGTCGGAATATCGTTTGCTGGTTCGTGTATAGTTCGTGGAGCGTTTGTTGGATTGTTACGTTACTGTTACCCAGCTTTGTTATATGTTTACTGGTACTACATGGTTATAGTGTAAACAAGTATCGCCACAAATAGTGGCGATTCTACAATAATTGGAGACGAGTAAGTACGTTACAATAATATATATATATATATATATATATATATATATATACGAGCAAAACGCCACCTGTCCAATGGACGGTGCTGAGTTGTCAAACATTTAAACCGAATTTTCTCAAAACAACTTGTCCGACCGTCCCATAGGCTTCCCCTTAGAGAAACATTGATTTAACCTAAATTTGAGACACCAAACAGGCCGACTTTTTTGCGCAAACTGCACGTGCATTTTTCTCACGTACGCGTAGTATCGATCGCAACAGCTGATGTACTTGCGCGTACAAATGCACGTTCCCACGGCTTTATCGATCGCATTTTCACCTGGAATCGATTTTTGTAAATTTTCTCAAGACTTATACACGCCCTGATACCGTTGTTATTTACATATCAAATTTGAGCGCAATCCGATAGAGGATGCCCGAGATCCTAGAAGACACACACATACAGACAGACAGACAGAACGGATTTTATATAATAGGTGTATATATATATATATATATAATCTGATGGGTTACTCACTAACTTTGAAGAGTAGAAATTCATTATATTTAAACATGAATATTATTGATAGTGGTACAATCGTGGTAATCATGAGAATATATGAAGACAATGATTCTGAGACATTGGTTAGAGTTTTTTTTATCAACCAAATTAAGCACTACAGCGTTAGGATCTCTACCTGATTTCTTGATCTGCAAGAAATATCAATAACTTTTACAACGAAGCTAACTATTTTAGTTAATATAATTAAGTGCAGTTGGATAAACCATGTTTGAACATGCGAACTGGCCACAGATAAACTGAGGTTTCGAAACACTTGTACTATTCAAGTTGGTCTGATGTTTATTAAAATCAATAACAGCAACAGCAACATCAATTTCTATTTTGATCAGATCTAATTCTTCATTATTCTTTTATTTTTTTACACTTACATCCGTTTCGATCTTTGAAGTACGATCAAACCGGAAGGGTTTAGTCGTATTAATCGGCCCCAGAGCTATTTTTCAAAGGCATTCGTTTTGGCAGTCTCATTTGCCAAACCGATGGATTAGGGTGATGTAATTAATCCAATATCTGTTATCAACCAGGAGTGGAGTATACGAACGCAAAAACACAGGCACACATATATGTACATATGCATATACATACGCATCTATGTCTATAGCTAGCTAGCCATCCAGCCTGTCAGCCATCCATTCATCTATCTATCTATCTATCTATCTATCTATCTATCTATCTATCTATCTATATCTATCTATCTATCTATCGATATCGTGTATATTTAAACACATAAGGAATCCACTTATAGGGATTCTACACGCTAGAAAGAACAGCTAGGTTCTATAACCACAAAAATAGGGGATAAAATTCGACAGGAATATCTATCTATCTATCTATCTATCTATCTATCTATCTATCTATCTATCTATCTATCTATATGTGTCTCTTTCCATTTATTTGTCTGTCTGTTTGTACATCCATACATCCATCCATTATACCTATCTATCAGTCTGTCTGTCTGTCCGTCTGTTTGTCTGTACTTATGTATACTTCCACGCAGTTTCCTTCTGTTAAATTTACTCCTAACGCAATAGTCGGCCCGGAGCTATGGAAGAAAATATTTAGTTACTGGAGGGGCCATGCAATGGGGTTAGTAAATATATATATTCTTTTTTCTAATCGTTTATAGACATGTGTGTTTATGTTAATAATGTCGGTTACGGTTAGCAGTTAGAGAAGATAAAAAGACAAAAACAAATTATGCTGAGATGACAACGTCGAAAGTTGTTATTGGTGATGACAATAGGATGGTATAGGAACTTTAAAAGAGAAGTAAAAAATGGCAATGCGAAATAATTCTCATAATAAAGGCTTACTAAAGGAAAATGCAAGAAAAGAAAAAAAGAAGAAAAAGAAAGTAAAAGAACGCGTACTATTTATTCCTTTCAACCCCTGCGCACGTGTTGATTCGGTGGCTTAGCACCGGAAGTGCGCAGCTAACCCAGTACACCACCTGCACTGAACAACACCATCAGTGTTAGCAAGAAAGTTGAGACGGCGTGGAGTGGAGGAATAAACGAAAAAAAAAAAACGGTACGTTACCGACATTCTTAGAGATGTGTAGAAGGAAAAAAAGAGAATGGTGATGGAGGGGAAGGGTAAAAAATAACAAAACTAATGACAATAAGATCAACAATATACACAATAGTACAAACGAAGGGTTTTGCCTATTATTTTTAGTAGAAAGAGAATAGAAGATTCCTGAAAAACAATCTACAAACTACTTGGTCGAAAGAAATAATAATAATAATAATAATAATAATAATAATAATAATAATAATATAATAATAATAATAATAGTAGTAGTAGTAGTAGTAGTAGTAGTAGTAGTAGTAGTAGTAGTAGTAGTAGTAGTAGTAGTAGTAAAAAATACAAGATGATGAGTAGGATTTTCGGAGATAATGGGTTAAATGATCTAAACAGTTTGGGTTTTCAAAACAATTAGTAAATTTTATGAGAATTTTATGACAATGCGAAAATGGCTAATGTTTCTTCAGACGGTTTAATGTCACTGACTTCTCTTGGGGAGAAAAAGCGAAAAGAAAAACTGAAATAAATAAGAAAATAAATAATGAAAAGATAATAACAATAAATAATAATACAAGAGAAAGAGAGAAAGGAACAATACGATTTCGTTTTATTTCCACTTCGCTGTGCTAAAAGTTGAAGAATTCCGGCTTGCAGCAGTGTTTAGACGAAGAAGGAATGTTGCGTTTAGATAGCGATCGTTTTAGTCAGCCATCTTCTTCATATGTTAGTTCTTGATGAAAATCAAGGGTATGTGACGACGTTAGAAGGAAGGAAAGAAAGAACGAAGAAAAAAAAAGAAAGAGAAGGAAAAAAAGAGAAAGAGAGGAATTTGCGACATTTGTTTGTTCGAAAACACAATGGAAGAAGAATGGTTACGGTTTGATGGGAAGGTTGGGAACTATATAATATAGTTTCTTTTCTGTGATCTATGGAAATAAAAAAAGGTACGTTTGGGAATATTTGAATAAAGGACACAGTGTGGAAACGTACAACAATACAAAAACTAGAATATGAAGAAGATAGCGAAAAGAAAGAAAAGAAAAGAAAAGAAAAAGAAAGAAAAGAACGAGGCAGAAGAATAAACGAAGAACGTGTCTGCCAAGTGAAGCAATCATGGAATTATTTAGATAGAAAATCCAATTCCGTTGTAATTCCATGTTTTGTTGGAAAGGAATTGTGTTCGGACATTTTAATAAACTGAATGTTTCAGGATAGATATCGACTCACTAATATTATACATGCATATGCGCATATGCGTGTGCGTGTGTGTGTGTGTGTGTGTGTGTGTGTATGTGTGTGCGTGTACGCATAAATACATAGATACATAGATACATACATACATACATACATACATACATACATACATACATACATACATACATATATATATATATATATATATATATATACTGTTGTGTCTGGGGAGAGTTATTCTCTTTTAGTGCCTTATAATTTTACACACTCACCGGTAAAAGTTGCACTCGTTTACTTATTAAATATATAAATATATAAATAAATAAATAAGTAAATGAGTGGAAATTTTGCCGGTGAGTGTGTTAAATTATAAGGCACTAAAAGTGAATGAACTCTCCCCCGACACAACAGAATATGCTTCAACACACGGACTCGCATAAAGTATATTGCAAACCAAATGTGAAAAAGAAATATATATATATGTACATATATATCTGTATAATGGCGGTGCCCCAGCATGGCCACAGCTCGTGAGCTGAAACTAGATAAAATGAAAAAATGAAAATATACATACATACATATATATATACATATACAGACAGACAGACACACAGATAGATAAATAGATAGATAGACAGATAGATGGATAGATAGATAGGTAAATAGATAGATATATACATACATAGATAGATAGATAGATAGTTAGATAGATAGATATATAGATAGATAGATAGATAGATAGATAGATAGATAGATAGATAGATAGACAGATAGAGACAAGGTATATAGTATATATATATATATATATATATATATATATATATATATATAAATCACGATTTATTCGTAATCAGAGGCGTTCGTAAACCGAGGTACTACTGTGTTAAATGAATATGAGAAAGAGCAGATAAAGTACGATTTATTCATGATCAGAATTGTACGAAAGCTGAGTTTCTACTGTATATCTATATATATATATAATATATATATAGATATATATATATATATATATATGTATTTACATACATATTTACATACATCCATCCATGCGTACATCTACAATATATATCCATATAAAAATATATGCTTAATATTTACATGTTTAGAGCGGCAAGCTGGCAGAATCGTTAGCATGCCAGTCAAAATGTTTTGCAGTATTTCGTCCGTTTTTCCATTCTGAGTTCACATGCCGCCGAGGTAACCTTTCCTTTACATCATTTCTGGGTTGATGAAATATATACCAATTGAGCACTGGAGGCCGATGTAATTGTTTTATCCCCTCTCCCAAAACTGCTTGCCTCGAGCCAAAATTTGAAATCAGAATCTACACATGTATGTATACTATGATGGAGAAAGCTGGTTATTATTTAGTTGGAACTGCGTAGATTTTTAGTAAAAGATGGTAATTGTTAGAGTTTCCGTTGTCTATAAAATTCTCAAAAATTCTTTAATATTTATATTTTAATCAAAATAATTTTCAAACAAATTTTAATACTGTTGCTGCTTGTTACTTCTCGAACCATGTCTGGCTCATAAGGGCCGGTTTCCCGGCTTCCTTGGCGTATAGGTTCTTCACCTGGACGGGACGCCGGTCCGTCGCAGGTGAGCTGCAAGATGCAGAAGGAAAGGGAGAGAGAATGTTGTGGCGAAAGAGTCAGCAGAAGTTCGCCATTACCTTCTGCCGGAGCTGCTTAGGTATTTCGCTCATAAACACACACATCGCCCAGACGAAGATTCGAACCGGCGATCCCTCGACCGCGAGTCCGCTTGCTCTAACCACTAGGCCATGTGCCTCCACCAGTACTGAATATCCGAGTACATAAATATTTCAATCTCGAAATATTTTTTCTTTTTCTCTGCTATCAATCAGAAAACAATTTTTTATTTAGTGCAACACACATCTCTCCCCCCTCTCTCTCTCCCTCTCTCTCTCTCAAGGCAATTTTTTTTTTAGATATTTGCAAAATATTCGTCAATTTTAACAGTCACATATAATGTATTAATGCTTTCTTTTTTCAAAGTCTTCCTCTTTTCGGTCTTTCCCCTCGCTCTCTCTCTCTCTCTCTCTCCCTCACACACACACACACACACACACACACACACACACCACACACACACACACACACACCACACACTTCATTCATGACTCTTGCTGTACCATCCCATCTAAAACATTTTGTCTTTCCCAGAACACTGTGTCATTTTCATTTTGCTTCCTCTGCAGCTCTGCCTCTCTCTTTCTCTCACTCAATCTCTTTCGGTCTCTTCAATTGTCTACGTTAAAAATAATTTATTTAGCATACATTGTCAAGTAGTTTATTGCTTGATATTTTGTTTTTCAACGTCATCTTCCCTTCGGTCATTGTCATGCTCTTCCTCACACACTTCGTTCAAATCCTTGCCATATTTCATTAAATGTAAGACAAATGATGCATATGAGAAAACGACATCATTCAAAAATGTGTTATTTTTTTGGCATACACAGTTATATATATATAGTTTATCCAAACATGAACAAAGAGAAAACACAACAACGTGAAGACATGGAACAAGTATAGTGTTATTGGACGCTCAAGAAAGGAAAGAAAGAAGGAGGATTTGTCGATATATTATATATATTATATTATATATATATATATATATATATATTTATATATACCTTAGGTTTCCTGTCCATAAGGGTTTGGCTTTATGGTGTATCGTCAGACCACAAAACCTGTTGGCCTATGACCCCTTCTAATTATGGAGGGAGGAAACCCTCACTACTGAAAGTAAACAATATATATATATATATATGTGTGTGTGTGTGTGTGTGTGTGTATGTATATCTATATATTCATATATGTGAAAGCTTGTATGCTTAAATGCATATATTCATACGGTTAAAATTTTTGCAAGCTAATATTTGTAATGCGTTATATAATAATTTTTTTTAGCTTGACGGAAAAAAAGATTAGGAATAACCACTGGCTTTAAGCAGTTCATTTTGTGATTATATTTTGTATTCAGTTAGATTTATAACATATATCTGTAAACCTGTGTCAAAACCCCATAGCTGCCAGGCAAATTGAAAAAGATCTTTCCCCAGATAGTCTCGCTTAATTTCGTTCAATTAACTAATGACCCTAGAATCAGACGAGGTTCGCATATTTTTCTCCAGATGTTATCTGACATTGATCTGCCGTAATCCTAGGCAACGCACATCACACCAGATACCCGCCACCACACTCTGAAGGTCACTTAATTATTTCATTGATTAGTTCAAACGATTTTGTTATGTGGAGTGACTATGACCTCACAGCCTTGACTCTAATGAAAGATATAGTTCGTAACGTCTTATCGTGTGTCAAACTACGGTATTATTTTACTCATTTCTTTTCTCTTTTATTTGTTACGACACATTCTAATAATTATTACTAACATCAGCACAAGATCTATTTTAGTGTGTATGTAAGTTTGGAGTAAAGTATGGATAGTGGAGGGGAAGGTGGATGTTTAGTTCAAGTAGAGCAGCAAAGCCGGCAGCCTGTTTCTTTTTGTCTTGCTGTCGCCTTATGCTTCCCGTCTTCCTTCTACTTTCTGATGAATGACAAACTTCTGAATCGTCATGACTCTCATTTAATCTTCTTAAAAGTTGAAATAGTATGTTTACCAAACTATGTTCTTTCTGTATCATTCTTTATGATGTTTATTGTCCTTGCATAATATATATATATATGTATATATATAAACATCTTTTCGAGATGGATTAAGGAGAGTACTGGAAAAGTGGAATTTTTAGAGCGTCGGAAGGGTTGTTTTGTAGTTATATTTTCTGGTCGTGAATAATCCGAGTTCAAATTCCACCCCATCATTGAAAACAGCAAACATCTTTGGAAAAAATAATGGTAACATGGTCTTCTTAGTTTGATCGAAAGATCACCTACCCTCACCCCTTCCAATTGCCCTCTCTATGAATAAATCATTTACAATTTTCAGATCAAGGCCAGCAGTTTTTATGCAAGGGGGTTAATCGATTACATCCACCCAATATGTGACTGGCGTTTTATGTTATCGGCCTTGAAAGAATGGAAGACAAACTCGACATCAGTGGTGTTTGAACTCGGAACGTAAAAATCCGGAAGAAATGTCACTGGCGATTCGATCCGATTCTCTAACAACTCTTCCAGCTATTAATAAAGCTTCAGTATTTTTTTTTACACTTCTTTTAGAGAACGGTTGTTATAAACTAATATGTTTCTATGGCTTCTATTTACTTTCGTATTATACTACCTCATGTTCCAATGGTTCCATTTAATAGCATGATTGACCAGTGTACACGAAGTTAACTCACCTGAAATATATCTAGTAGATTATCGCTTATAGTTGATGCTTAGATTCCAATTTTAGCGTTTTTTGCAAGATATTAATACCATTCTATTATTGTGTGCAATGGGTATTGTCATAAGTTTTTTTAGTATTTTTTCCATAATAATATACCCAATGAACATTTGATTCGATTAATACCATTTATGTGCTGCTTCATTGATGCATGTTGTAATGTATTGCGTGTATAGTGTTTAATTTTCGTCTGTATTGTTCCATCGTTTGGTTTACTAAGTTCTTCTTCTTCTGTAGTTTCACCTCAGAGCTGCGGCCATGCTGATGCACCGCCGTTAAAACACAACGCTCCGCTCGGTCTGGAAATTGTATATATTCATTATTGACTAATATGTACCTTATTAAATAATCATTTTTTTTATTAGATGGATTCCTCCCTGAGAGACAACAATTCAGAAGCTCTTCCCTGTAAGGACTTTACTGTTGACATTTTAGGTTTATGAATATGTAGTGGGCGACTGTGAACGGTAGCAAGTTGTTGAAACGCGTGAGTGATAGGAATCATTGACAAATATTTGGATTTCTGTTCAGGGAGGCGATATAATATATTAGTCTGTATAAATGCACAAACATGTCATATACGAGGTTGATGCTGAAAAGTTTCTGACTTTAAGAGTATTGCAAAAGACCTGGTTGGAGGCCCAACCTTCTGAGGTCTTTTACAGAAAAACTGAAGGACCACTACAATAAGTGTGTGAATCTGAGCGGAGAATACGTTGAATAAAATCATAATTAAGTGTATTTTCTTTTACTCAAAGCCTGGAATTTTTCAGGCCCCACCCCTCGGATATACATACATTATAATTAAATCTCTTTCAAACCGATTCCTACTCCCTAAAAAAAAGGTATATTGCAATATGTGATGTAGTTTTACACACACAAACACAAACACAAGCACGCACATGCACGCACGCACACACACACACACACACGCACACACACACACACACACACACACACACACACACACTACTCACTCACGCACATGTGTCATATTATCTGTTCCTAAAATGACGAGATAACTAGTTCTAATTGGTCAAAAACAGAAAGTCGCACAACTTACTTAGAACAAAAGAACAGATTGGAGTCCTACATATACTTTATCTGAAAACATCTCGCACTCCATCGGTTACGACGACGAGGGTTCCATTCCAGCTGATCCGCTCAACGGAACAATGTGTTCGGGAAAATAAAGTGCAAGTCGCTGAGCAATCCACAGAGACAAGTATCCTTAACGTAGTTCTCTGAGGGATTCAGCGTGACACAGACTGTGACAAGACTGGCGCTTTGAAATAAAGTTAATGCTCAATTTTATCAGCTGAGTGAACTGGAGCAACGTGAAATAAAGTGTCCTGCTCAAGGACACAACGTGTAGCCGGAAATCGAACTCACGAACCTACGAGCGTGAACCGAATGACCTAACCACTAAGCCATGCGAGGATAATTTCAAGTGAGATGCAATTGATCAGACGTTCATTCACTCAAACCTAGCGGAGTGCTAAACAACAACGACCAAATATTTAATAGTCATTCCTGTTATTTAGGGCTAAAATAGATTTTATTGAAGTGAGGTTTGATCAAATATATTCCAACCGTGACCATTGTGTCCTTTCTTAAAAGACAATTCATATCTAGAACTACATTATTTACTGTATCCATCATTCCAGAAGGCAAAGCTGTGATTTTGGCGGCTATTTTGTGGTTATTTCTAGCAGGTCAAGGGACTTTAATGAGGTTTCTTCAATGGTACGTTGGCTGATGTTGTTTAACACCATTTCAACTCAGATGAGAGACACTTAAGATCAAATACATCAAGTCGTGACAATTCTATTTTATTGTGCGTATAGAATATCTACTACATTGTTCTTCTAATATGCGTTCCTCCATTTTTTTAAAGGGCTGTACGCGATTTGAGGAAAATTTTGGCTGTTATATCATAGTACACGAAGGACCACATATAATTATCTCCTTTTGCACAATGTCCTGAAGAAATTTTCTGTATGTTATTTAACGGAGGGTTGTGTTAAATCATTGTTGTCATTATAAGACAAAGTACAAATTAAAGAAACAATATAAGAAAAGAAAAAAAAGACGATTTGGAAGCCATATTTGTATTAGATGAGGAAAACATCAAAGAATGGATGTAAAGGACGGAAGAACCTAAGGGCGCTTTCGGTGAGATCAAACATATATTGTCAAACGAACTGCTATCAATAAGAATAAAATAAAGATTCCTAGAGGGACATTCGCACAGCCTATCCTTATATATGCCTGTGTGACCTGGAGCAACAATAAACAAGTGCAACATCTTATCAATGCTACAGAGATGTGGTTAGTTAAACCAACGTTGAAAGAACATGATGTAGATTGAGTAAAAAGACGTTGAAGTATTTAGATAACGGAAACCACAAGAAAACCTTATAAGGCCGTAAAGAAGCAACGAACTAAGTTAATTGAACATCACATGTGATAGAGCAAGCTAAGAGAACTTAGTGACAGCTGAGCAATTAAAAAGATGAGGTCGGGGAAGTTAGAGATAGATACATAGAGAGAGAGTGAGAGAAAAACGGAGAGTGAGAAGGAGTGAGATAGAAAAGAGAGAGGAGAGATATAGAAGGGGTAGATACTCGATGTCTTTACTAAAAGGCAACAGAAAGACCGACCGAAAAATGTGCTAAAAAATGTGTAGGTCAGGACAAGGTTGGTAGATCCGTGATTGCCTATGAATATAAGCCGAAGGAAAAGAAGAAGAAAATGATGACGAAGAGAAGATGAGGCAGAAGACGAGGATGAGTATAAATGTTATTAATCCTTTCTAGTATAGGCACAAGGCCTGAAATTTGGGAGAGGGGACTAGTTGATAACATTGACCCCAGTGTTTCACTGGTACTTAATTTATCGACCCCTAAAGGTTGAAAGGCAAAGTCGACCTCGGCGGAATTTGAACTCAGAACGTACCGATTGGCGAAATACCACTAAGTATTTTGTCCAGCGTGCTAACGATTCTGCCAGCTCGCCGTCCTCAATAACAACAAAAATAACGATATGATAACAATAATAATCATATCAATAACAAATTGCCATCAGTGAAATTTGAACCCAAAGTATAAAGAGCCAGAAGTAATGCCACTAAGCAGTTTTATCCGGTATGCTAAATAATGACAGTAATAATAATAATGATTTCAAAGTTTGGCGCATGGCCAGCAATTTTGAGTGGATGTATAAGAAGAAGCAGAAGAAGAGAAAGAAGAATGACATAACAAAGGGGTCTTCTCGGAATGTTTCATGCCGTAACGTGCGAAATATATTGTTTAGAGTGGTAGCGTTATGCTGATGTGAAATCCAGTTAAGAGGAAAAAGTACTCAATATTGTTAGGTAGACCGGAATAGTATTTATTCATATTCTCGAACCTCAGTCACCTAAGTTGAGAAGCCACGAGTAATGGGCACATACAGACTAAGCATACATACACACACACACAAACACACACAAACACACACATACATACATATATATATATATATATATATATATATATATATATATATATAAATAATCATACGTTTATGTTTATGTGTGTGTCTATGTATATGTATGTGTGTGTGTGCACCCGCACGTGTGTAGAAAGGTATCGGCGGCAAGTTTCCAACAATACTCAATGAGGAGAAGCGAGAGTTGTTCGTACACGCACACACACACAAATATGTATTTGTATGTGCGCGCGCACACACACACACACATATATATATATATATATATGATGTGTATATAACACTGTCGATATATAATGTGTGTATGTGTGTGTGAGTGTGTGTATTTATGCATGCGTGCCCGAGTGTATGAGTGTCTTTGAATAATATATGCGCATCAGATCACTCTGTAACATTCGTGTTTCTCAACAGACATATTTATAAACACGCTTATAAATATCCTTCTAACAAAACCAACAATATAACATACAACATATAAGCAATACAACATGGCTCCATGTTATAAGTTTATATACGCCATTTGTTCTGTTTGTGCATTTCGCTGTAAAACATTTACTCTGTGTTTGATTAAAATCTTCTGGAACTCTAATAATCTAACTGCAGGTAACACTGTTCCGAAGAGACAAATATGACAGTTATTCTTTAGTAATAAGTAATACGGCTTTATAACGTAACGAGATAATATTCAATACTCGCTTAGCGGTGTTGAAAAGCAAACTCCATTTTTATGTATTAAGCCTATAAGATTTTTTTATTATTATTTCGGACACCATTATTGTAATGGGTGCTTTTTAAAGCGGAACGAAAACCATACCTAAGTAATGGAAAATACATTCGCAAGAATGTATATATATATATATTATATATATATATACATACATACATACATATATATACATACATACATATATATATATATATATATATATATATATATATATATATATATATATATATATATATATCTTTATATATATATATATGCTTGTATATATGTATGCATGTATGTATAATGCATACATGTACATATAAAAAACACATCATTAGGTATTTATCTAAAAATGGCATAAAACAGCTCGGGAAAATGAAATATAAATATTGCAATCTTTTGTAAACAGCTTAACTATAAAAGCTACAACAGTGCCACCTACACGTTGCCATGGGTCGTAAAAGCTTCCTTAATGTAAGCCAAACGCTACGAAGGAGTCAAGAGTACTTTGTTAATTCCCCTTGCCAAACATGATGCTTGTGGCAGCAGGGAATAAAACAACGGTTTTATACGTTGTTAGCGTAGATTAAACTTCTAAAAACCGTTTCCTATTATGTGTTGCTATTTATCTTCATTGTCTTATATAAATACTTACATACACACACACACGTACACGCATATTTACGCACATAAAAAACGTACGTACATAAATTCATAGATACCTACATACGTACGGATGCACATACATCCATGCATACATACATACATACATATCATTTTCATTGTAGGCACAAGGCCTGAAATTTCAGGGTTAAGGGGCTAGATGGTTTCATTGGCCCCAGCGCTCAACTGTCGTTTTTTTTTTTATTTGATCTTCAAAGGACAAAATGCGTAGTCGACGTCAGCAGGATTTGATCTCAGAACGTAATGATGGACGAAATGCTGCTATGCATCTTGTCGGACGTGCTAACGATTTTGCCACCTCGCTACCTTGCTCGTTCACATAAATATAAACACATACTTTGTTACAAATAGACATCCCTAGATTTATCTGTGGTATAGTGAAGATTTGTAAACCATTCTAAAGAATCTCTGTTTGGTTTCCGGAAATGAGGGCGTACAAACAATAACACATACATATAAGATACACATTTACATACAGGCATAAAAAATAATCACACACATACATGCGCGCGCGCACACACACACATCTGTTTCCTGAAAAAAACATGTACATCAATTGCATATGTATTAGTATATCCACACAAGCATCTATGTATGCATAGCCGTCACTCTCGAGCGAACATGAGTTTGAGCTTTCTGTAAATATTTCAGTCACCTATGTATATACGGATATTAATATCCTCTATAATATTCCACTCTTGACTCAGCGGCACATTGAGGATGTGTGCGAAATTGAAATAGCGCGATCCGAACCAGGATTTGAATCCACGAGTTTACGGTCGTGTGGTCGGTACTCTAAACACTAGGCCAAGCATGCCAGTGCCTACTTAGAATTAAACATGTACTCACAAACCCTTGGAACTTCCTTGACACTAACAACAAAGCATTTCCACTCTGTGAGTGACTGCCTTTCATTTCAGTGAACGTAAATTTAAAAAATGAAGAAAATACGTATGTGTCCACCTGCGTACGATTCTACGTGTGTGTTATTGTTGTTGTTGCTGTTGTGTGTGTGTGTGTGTGTGGTGTGTGTGTGTGTGTGTGTGTGCGTAGTTGTACGTCTGATTTTGCTTAGTTAAGACCAAACAGATCTATCCATATGGTTATTGTAAGAATGCCTTAATTCTTTGTTCATATGAATTGTTAAACAGCTTCTTTGTTCCAAAACCAGTCAGTAGAATCGATGTAATTTTGCTTCAGAAAATGAGATTAAAGACCTAAAGCTACACTTAGACTACATTTGGCGTTGCACAATATCAAACCTTCTAGAGAATTTCTTTGAGTGAAATATACTGCATGCATTCTTACAAATATTAATTACCGTATTTGATGGCGTAAAAGACGCACGAGTATTAAGACATGATCTAATTTCAGTAACTCAAAACCAAGAAAAAAGAAAGGTTTTTAGAACATTAATCCAGGTAATACAGACACAACTTTGCACATATGAACCTGGATGATATTTTGATACCTATATGCCACCATACATTGTAACTGACAGATGAGCAAATATCGAACATTTTCAATAATTACTTATAAGCCAACTGTTTCGTTATGCAATCACTGGATCAGTTTAAAAGATCAGCAAACTATCTCCCAAATCACACTTTACTGTCTAAACTGTTCAAAGATACACTGGATATTACAATCCTAGATATATTATGTCTCTTTAAATAAGATTAGATGATTATCTACCGGAACACTTTAGATTAAAAGACTCCACGACTAAGGCTGGATTACGTTTACCCAATAACTTTAATTTTCAATTGAGACAAGGCAGTGAGCTGGCAGAATCGTTAGCACGCCGGGACTCTACATATAGGTTTCGAATTCTGGCGCAAGGTCATCAAAATTAGCGCTCGACTGGTACTTATTCTATCGACCTCAAAATGATGAAACACAAAGTCGTCCGCAGCGGAATTTGAACTTAGTACGTAAATACGGACGAAATACCTATTTCTTTACTACCCACAAGGGGCTAAACACAGAGGGAACAAACAAGGACAGACATAGGTATTAAGTCGATTACATTGACCCCACTGCGTAACTTGTACTTAATTTATCCACCCCGAAGGGATGAAACGCGAAGTCGACCTCGGCGGAATTTGAACTCATAACGTAACGGCAGACGAAATACCTATTTCTTTATTACCCACAAGGGGCTAAACATATAGGGGACAAACAAGGACAGCCAAACGGGTTAAGTTGATTACATCGACCCCAGTACGTAACTTGTACTTAATTTATCCACCCCGAAAGGATGAAAGGCAAAGTCGACCTCGGCGGAATTTGAACTCATAACGTAACGGCAGACGAAATACCTATTTCTTTATTACCCACAAGGGGCTAAACACAGAGGGGACAAACAAGGACAGACAAACGGGTCAAGTCGATTACATCGACCCCAGTGCGTAACTCGTACTTAATTTATCCACCCCGAAAGGATGAAAGGCAAAGTCGACCTCGGCGGAATTTGAACTCATAACGTAACGGCAGACGAAATACCTATTTCTTTATTACCCACAAGGGGCTAAACACAGAGGGGACAAACAAGGACAGACAAACGGGTTAAGTCGATGTAATCGACCCCAGTGCGTAACTTGTACTTAATTTATCCACCCTGAAAGGATGAAAGGCAAAGTCGACCTCGGCGGAATTTGAACTCATAACGTAACGGCAGACGAAATACCGTTACCCATTTCGCCCGGCGTGCTAACGATTCTGCCAGCTCATTGCCTTAAGTTGCTGCCCATACATATTGACACCCTTAAGCACGTCCACGCAGAGTTTAACTATCTGATTGGCATTGAATCGTTCGCAAGCGCACTACAACCTTTTCTCCACTGACGCGCTGAAAGTAGTTTCTCTATATTTTTGACAGCTATTACAGTGAATTCCGCTGATCGGGGCTGGGTAGTTTTACATCATCTCCACTCAAATTCACTCGAGACACGCGTTTCTCCTCCTCTCATCATACTGTAGCCCCTTTCCAGACCTCGTATGTATCTCTACGCCAAGTTTTATATCCAAAAAGCATTAGTTCTCTGGAATAACCTCCAAGTACATATTAAACAATGCATATTTCATACGTAATATAATCATGTCATAATTACTGAAGTATATTTGAATATCAATTTAATAACCTTATTTATGACTACTATATATATATTAGCTGAATATTCAATGCTATTCATTGGGAAAGGAAACCGGTCAGGTCTTCCCTACAGAGTAGGCAACTAACAATGAAACGGTCATACAGGAGACTTCTGAACTCTCTTTTATTCTGCGTATCAAAAATGCATAAGAGTATTTTAAACTTCTTTTTTTCTCACAGCAAGGCTTATCTATCTATCTATCTATCTATCTATCTATCTATCTATCTATCTATCTATCTATCTATCTATCTATCTATCTAGCTAGCTAGCTAGCTAGCTAGCTAGCTATGTATCTATCTATTTATCTATCTGTCTGTCTGCCTGCCTGTCTGTCTGTCTACCTGTCTATCTATCTATCTATCTATCTATCTATCTATCTATCTATCTATCTATCTATCTATCTGTCTGTCTGTCTGTCTGTCTGTCTGTCTGTCTATCTATCTATCTATCTATCTATCTATCTATCTATCTATCTATCTATCTGTCTGTCTGTCTGACTGTCTGTCTACCTGTCTATCTATCTATCTATCTATCTATCTATCTATCTATCTATCTATCTCTCCGTCGTGGGACGCTGGACAGACGGCCCGGTTGAGTTGCTCGGGGTCTGGTTCGGTCCGGATCTCCAAATAGAGAAGAACTGGAACGAGATAACGAGTAGGGTGGTCACTCTCGCCCAGCAATGGGCCGAGAGGAAACTGTCCCTAAAAGGTCGGGCGGAGGTGGCGAACACGTACATCGCGTCCATCATCTACTACCGCCTGACTGTCGTACCTTGTCCCGACCCTACCATCACCAAACTAGAACGCATTCTCTTCCGCTTCTTGTGGAAAGGATGCGTCCCGATGGTCAGGCGATCCATTTGCTGTCAACACTCGTTAAAAGGAGGGCTGGGCATGTCGTGGTTGATGATGCGCAGACACGCGCTGAGACTGCGACATCTCCGGCTCTATGTAGACGACGGTGAACAGGTGTGGTCGCCGTTTGTGAGGCACGCATTCCCGCAACTCGTCTCCATAACCGAACTGCAGTCGTGGGTTAAAAAGAGGCCGAGGAAGGGCGAATGGCACCGCGAGTGTCGCGTTGCTCTCAAGCAACTCTGCCGTCCCGGGTCGACCTTGAGTGACTTCAACACAACCAAAGCATTCTATAGGGGATTAGTGGAGGGGAGGTACGACGACGGTCTCGGGGCAAACCTGGGCGTCGACGAGGAATACCTGACCCGCCTGTTTCAAACGACTTTCGGCCCGGGACCTATGGACAACTTCCAGAGATCCCTGACCTTGCGGTGCTACCGAGAAGCGCTACCCGTTCGGGATAAGCTCTATAGGCATGGCTCGAGAAACACGGGGCCGACCTGCCCGAGATGCGGGCAGAGCGACGAAACCGTCTGCACGCAATCGTGCAGTGTCCAGCAATTTCCGACCTGTGGGCTTATGTCGAACGACTGCTGTCACGTGTGGGACGTGTCGGTTTATCAGCCGAGTCTATCGTTAATATCGTCACGCCTCCTTCCTTCAAACGGGAAGGAAGAGCTATTTTTATCATACTTGTGGCTATGGCGAAAGAATGTATCTGGTGGACGCGCCTGAAAGGATTAGAGACAAACACTTTCCTCTCTGGTCAATCTCTCATCAACGTTTTCAAGTATCACTTGAAGAGGAAAGTGAGAGTAGAGAGGCAAGTTTTGTCTAGTGAATGTTTTAAAAAAAGATGGGTGAATGTAGCAAGGATGGCACGTATGAATGACGAAGCCACCTTGACTATGATTCTATGAACCGTAAAAATTAATACAGAGAATTGCTTATTTGCAAAAAATATAACATGTGACTTCATTGACCGAGGTTACCGTGGTCTTTTCTGTAGGCTTTTCTTTCCACGGGTAAACCTCACCTGTCCTCCCCTTTACACTTCATATTGACATTTCTGTGATAACGATCCCTATTGATCAATTCCACCCCCCTTCTTTTTTTTATTCATTTATTTTTATTTTTTATTTTATCCCCCCCCCTTTTTTGTCCTCTTTCTTTCCTTTTATAATCCCTTTTGATCGAAAACCAAACCCCCTTTTTTTACCCCCAAAAGAAAAGCTCTACCTTGTAATTTGTCCTGTCTGTGTGCAGCCCTGTGTGGCTAATAAAGAAACATATCTATCTATCTATCTATCTATCTATCTATCTATCTATCTATCTATCTATCTATCTATCTATCTATCTATCTATCTATCTATCTATCTATCTATCTATCTATCTATCTATCTATTTATCCATATAAAAGAATAAGTAATACATGCATACACACACACACACACAAACACATTTGTCTAAAAATTTCAAATGAGATGTAACAACGACACCCATCATGCACATACTATCATATCTCTTTTGCTGATTCTTAAGACGCTTTTTATATTTCTCACAAAATAATGATAATAACAATAGTAATAACAACAATAACAACAGCAGCAGCAACAACAACAACAACAACAATAATAATAATAATAAAAATAAACAAAATGAAAATTAAAGGAATCGGAAATATGAAGAAAACTTTGTGTACGAACAGTTAAAGGTGTTTCCGAATTTTACTGATCGTAAACAGAAGGCCACCCAACTGCGATTTCCGTACCCCACCTCTATACATAAAACACATTCAGCTTATTTCTTTACATCCTCAGTTAATGTTGATACTACAACTTACTGTTGTTACTGTTAATGTAGGGCACTTTTAAAGCTTCCAGTGTGTATATATACATTGTGAAGTACCTACCTAACAGTAGACAATTGTCTACAGGATATAGTTACTAAAACTGCAAAACAAAAACATTTCTTAGATCGAGACACAAGCGGTAATTTAAAAGAAAATAGATGGGAACGTCACATGCGGCAGGAAACGCTATTTATGTATACGAAAAGGAACCAATAAAACTATAAACACAAAGAATGATACACCAGCGGGGATTTCAGATAGTATTTAAGAAGGCAAAATGGCGATTTTACCGTTGATAGATTTATATAAACGAAGAAGGGTTATTTGCAGCTAGTGATATTGAGGTTTATCAAAATTTCAAAAGTATTAGTTTTTGTTCTATCCATCAATCCCAAACGTACCTTCAAATAATGCAGCATTATTTAGAGAGAAAGGGCGACAATCAGTCTGTTTCAATAGGAGTTGTGTGGCAACTGGAGTATATTTTGTGTGGCCATCAATCAATAAAGACTAGACCACACATACTCACGTACGTACATACACAAAGACGTACATATACTCAGACACACCTTCAGGCACAAACAAGTACACATATACATACATAACATAAAAGGCAGAGAATGAGAAAGGCATGCAAATAATAGCTTATTCGCCTGTGGAAGTAACGAAACGACAATGCTCCTAATATATTGTTCAATAGTTTAGTTTGACACCAGAACCACTTACAAGAGAGAATAAGACGCCATACAATACAAAAGTCATACAAACAAAATGGTGAAGTTACAACCCTATATTTCGTGAAAATGAAATTTAGAGAAATGGAAAAGGTGAATCATACGTTTTAGATAAAAATAATCTTCTGAACATCATAAGAATGTGTGTGTGTGTGTGTGTGTGTGTGTGTGTGGTGCGTGTGAACGTATAATATGATAACGATTTCAAATTTTGGTACAAGGCTAGCAAGATCGGAGGAAAAGGTGAATTGATTACATCGACTTCAGTCAACAACTAGCACTTGTTTTATAGACCACAGAGAAATGAAAAGCAAAGTCAAACTCGGAAGAATTTGAACTCAGAACGTAAGGACATATGAAATGCTGCTAAGCATTTTCCCGGCGTGCTAACAATACTTATTTCTTTATTGCCCACAAGGGGCTAAACACAGAGGGGACAAACAAGGACAGACAAACGCGTTAAGTCGATTACATCGACCCCCACTGCGTAACTGGTATTTATTTAATCGACCCCGAAAGGATGAAAGGCAAAGTCGACCTCGGCGGAATTTGAACTCAGAACGTAACGGCAGACAACTACGGCTACGCATTTCGCCCGGCGTGATAACGTTTGTGCCAGCTCGCCACCTTATATTATATAATAATAATATATACTTCAACCACTTTCAATGAAATTAATCGTTATGTTCTTGTATAATATTGGGTTCTACTCTTCCCTTTCATTACTACATGCAAATATATAAAATGTAATATAATGTAACATATTACATTATATTGTAATATAATGTAGAACCGTTACCGACAAAATGCTCAGAAGCATTTCGCTCGTCTTTACATTCTGCTTTCGGATTATCTGCGCGCAGAGTATGCATCGGTCCACCGATTCCCTTCTGTTTTTCCTTAATATTATTATTTTAACGGTTTACATTGAAAGAAGGGTTCAAACACACAGGTCACACAGATCCTCAATATATATGATCAGATCGACTGAATGTTGATAGCTAAAGGCAACAACAAACACATGGGCTTGTAGAGAATTCGAGAAGACCAATACTAAGAGAAGAATCGCTGAGATTAGAGAATGGTTAATATGGCGATTTGAGATGAAAATATAGGTGGTAAAATCAATAGAGTCGAGATGATTGAACTGAGGTGGCAAAAGACTGATGACCAATGTTTGGAACATATGAGTGAAGAACTTCGTGCCCATCAGATGGATGCAGACTACGTACATACGCACATACACACTGTGTAATCGATTCATTTGGCACAATATCTAATTAGCTACTTTAAGAATTAAAGCATGTATTGCTGACCTACAGGAATTGTTATCCTGTAATCTACAAAAATTCTAAGAAAAATCCTCGAGATTTGAGGAGGCGTGTCACGAAAGCCTCATGATCCTCATAATAACATCCCTGCTAAGTGAAGGAAGTGACAATCGTAACTGAAGAAAAAGACGAAAAAGAAGAAGAAAGAGAAAAGGAAGAAGAAGAGAACAACAACAATGATAATATTAAAAATGGTTTCAAATTTTGGCACAAGGCCAGCAAGTCCGGGTATGGGTTTAAGTCGATTACATCGAACGCAGTGCTCAACTCGTACTTATTTTATCGACCCCTAAAGGATTAAAGTAAAGTCCACTTTGAGTAATTTGAACTCAGAATGTAAAGAGTTCAAATTTTGCCAATGTTTTGTCATGGTGTAAAAAATGGCCTGCAGCAAACATTTTGCTCAATACCACTAATTTGTCTGTCAATTGCTTGACCATAACCAGTTGAGCAGGTCCCTTAGTGCTGCGCGTCTCTGGTTACGAGCAAGAGTAGTGGGAGAGCATCATGGACATGTGTTGATAGGAATTCTGGAAACATGGGTGTTTCATTCAACATTCTTAAAGAACCCTTATTCAGGGGCCCTCTTGAGCGGGATGGGCTACTCAATCTGAAGAAAAAATTCCAACTGGGCCCCACCTGCATGGTCATGCGCTGTTTATCATGATATGAAATCACCATGTCACACACGTAATGTTGTGATGCATGTGCCTGGAGTACGTTTATCAGACGGGTAGTCATGGCCGGTATATTGGGCTTCTTTTAGTTGTATCCCAGCTCCACTTTGATGGCATACGCTGTTCACTCACACAATAACAACAACAGCAACAATAATAATAGCACTAATAATGTTCTCTGATGCTGTACTAGACTCTCATGGCTCTCATGGCTTCTGATCTCAACTGACTGGAAGTGTTATCATGTACATTGTTTTGTCTTGGTATGGGCTACAGCAAATATTCTGCTCAATACCACAGATTTGCTTGTCATTTGTTTGACCTTAACCAGTTGACCATGTCCCTTAGTGGCTGACGACATGTGCATCTCTGATTATGAGCAGAAGTTGTGGGTGAATATCATAGCCATGTATTGAGAGGAATTTTTTGATGTTTTGATAATTCATGTTTCAAAGCACATACTTAAACAACCTTATTAAGGGATCTTTTGAGCAGGATGGGTTACTCAACCTGAAGAAAATTCTAACTGGGTCCCGCCTGCAAGGTCATGCACTGTTTATCTTGATATGAGATCACCATGTCGCGCACATACGGTTATGATACATGTGCCTGATGTACCCTTAACAGACGGGTAGTCATGACGGGTATACTGGGATTCATATATTTTAATCCGGTGTCACTTTGATGGCATGCACTGCTATCTCACTCAGTAATAATAATGATGATGAAGATGATGATGATGATGATGATAATGATGATGATGATAATAATAATAATAATAATAATGATAATAATAATAATAATAATAATAATAATAATAATATAATAATAATAATAATAATAATAATAATGATGATGATGATGATGTGATGATGATGATGATGATGATGATGATAATGATGATGATGATGTAGTAGAAGATAATACAAATAAAGAAATAAAATAAAAGTTATAAAGAATTTCATACCAGCCAGAATTTTGAAGAACAGACAAGGTTCCATACCGTTTCAAGTTTGATAGTTCTCAGCTCCCATTTCAAACCCTGGTTGGATTCAGATTTGCCTTTCATCCTTTTCAGATCGATAAAATAATTACCAGTAATACACTCTAATCGATTCCGTCGTTCCCTATATATGTGTGTGTGTGTGTGTGTAAGTACACACACACACATGCACATATATATAATATATATACATACATATATAATATATATACATATATATAATATATATATGCATACATACATATATATATATATATATATATATATATATATATATATATATATATAGATATATATATATATTATATATATATATATATATATATATATATATAATATATATATATATGTATACACACACACTCATTCACTATATGCTGGCACTACACACTCACCTACAAAGATCGGCTTCGCTCCTTGTCAAAAGGAATCCATATTATCATATATGCTAACTCTTCATCGTTTTTTGTTTGTTGTTTGTTTGTGTATTTGTGTGTGTGTGTGTGTGTGTGTTAGTTTATATCAAAACATGATGCATCAAAGTAAAATCAAACATTAAAACACACACACGTAAACACACCTACACACCTTGCTAAATACACACACATTCGCATACTTATACACCCATTCATGCGTATATGCACACACACACACGCACGCACACACCTATCCCAAGGCATTCTTGCGTTGAGATTGTTCTTTCAAATGCGTCACATTAACTTTATTCACTGATGTAAGCCATCAAACCTTGAGCGCACATAAAACAACATAAGCAACAATCGACGAAAACAATTTAACGTTCAGTCATTGTACATTCATTAAAATCTCTGCATATCATTAACGAAGCAATGAAAGTTGATATAAAAGTGAAAGTAGGATTGATTTAAATGTCGTTTATCTACTATTTAATGTTACTTCTACATAAATAACAACCAGGTCTGCTGTTGATGTTGCCTTATCCGAACCATTCTGATGTGTGATTGCCGTGGTTTTTACAGCATTCGCTCGTTTGGTGCGTGGAGGACAGTTGAAGCTATTAAAAAGGGAGGATTTTCTTTTGTACATATTTGAAATTATTTGTGTACACAGCTCATTAAATTAACGTACCGTAAGTTCACGTCTTCATTATAGCATTATAACGATCTACAATATTATCACACACACACACGCACACACATGCATACATACACAAATACATGCATACATACATATATACATATACGAGTACACATATATGTATAAATGCGTATGTGTGAGTATATATATAACTATATGTAAAGTATATATATAATATAATATATATATATATGAAACTATTTATCTACATTCATACATTCATAATGTATACATATGTATGTATGCATATATATATATGTATGTATATATATGTGTATATATATATATATATATATATATATATATACACATATATATGTGTGTGTGTGTGTGCGTACAAAAGTATACATATACATACGAATGCTCAAATATCCATATGTGTATATATATATCGCCGATATATCAGTTGCTGCGAAATATTGTAAGCTATACTTTCAATGTATAATGCAAATTATAAGAAGAATTCATATAAAAAATATAACAAACGAAAAATAAAATAAAATATAACAAAATAACCAACGAATTTTTTATTGTATTTTTTCTTAATGGTCAGAAAGAAATAGTTTAAATCTTTTTCTATGGACCATAAGTATCTTTCTGATATCAAAATTTAATGTTGTGATATACCATTGAAAACTCATGAAATAAAAGTCTTCATGAATAAGGAATACGGTTGCTTTCAAAAAACGAGAATATTTCTGTTAGGACCCCATAGTCTTCGATAATGATTCTCTGATGAATAATTCAACTATTAGTTTCGATTTTTACATTTATTTTACCAGCTTGTTAATGGTCGTTTCTTGGAAAATAGTTAGTTCCTTAGAATGATGACATACCTTACGACACACACACCCACACTCACACACACATAAATATATATAAGCATGCATATAGGTATATATGTATGCATTTATGTATTTACGTATGCGTGTATTATAGACGTTTCTTTTTCTTTTAAACCACTTTCGTTGCTGTCGAGTTGGCAGAATCGTTTTGAGCGTCGGAAGAAACTGTCTTGCAGTTTTTCTTTCGAGTGTCTACAATCTCAGTTCAAATCTCACCGATATCATCTTTATCTTTTTTTTTCCCCTCTGCAGTCAATAAAATAAACCCCGCGACGATATCCATCCCCTCAAACTTTTTGACCTTGTCCCTAAATTATAACCGTACACAAACACACACATGTTGTTGAAGACGCCAAATTGTGTTTTAGTTCCTTTAGCCGATAACTGATGAAAATTTAGTGACCTGTGTCTGTTTCCTTTTTGTTGGTGCATTTCTTATATGTTTTTACCTTATCATATATATATATATATATATATATATATATATATATATATATATAATTTATAAATAAGGATAATATCGATATTTAAATATCGATATTATCAAGTGGCCAGCATGGGAAAAATACCATACAAAGGTAATAATTTTTTACAACTAAAAATAAGGGCGTCTGAGAGACACCCCATGCCGAAATAGCAGTCAAATCCCTGACTCTAAAAACCACGTTAAATTGACTGCTATTCCGGCATGGTGATGTCTGTCAGACACCCTTATTTTTAGTTATATATATATATATACTTTATTTAAAAGCGGCAGAAATATAACAAAAGCTGTTACTCAAAGTTTCACGTTCCCGTTCGTCGGGAACGTGAAACTCTGAGTAACAGCTTTTGCTATATTTTTGCTGCTTTTAAATAAAGCATATTACTCTACCTCTGGTATTTGAGTACTCTTTTTTTTTACTTTGTTTCACATTTATGTGCTTACTCCGGTATATATATATATATATATATATATATATATATATATATAATCTGATGTCGTAGCCTGTATCAAGGATTCTCTATTTTACTTGGTTATGCTATCGTAAAGTCTCAGTCAACATATGTTTCTCTCTGAGGGCTTTGCCTATTAAAACATGGTTATGTCTATGAGCTATTTTGAAACAGGTTGTTCATTTGCTTTATGCGCACACACACAAAAATAAAAATCCCAGTAAAACAAAAACAGCCTGTTAAAAATTATATAGTACAGACATATATTCATCGTTCAGTCTAAGTTTAACTATATTATTGGAATTATATATCGTCAACACATATTTTTCTTTTTTTATTTTGCACAGACTATGGAGCAATTAAAAGCTACCTTATAATTATTTAAACATAAGCTGAAGAAATTAATCGATGACTGCTATTTTCAACATCGACATAAAGGCAATAAATTTGAGCGATCAAATTTCAGGTAAAAGTAAAACTAAAGTGTGAACGATAGTAGTCGTTCGCAGAATTCCAAAAAAAGAATCCAAACTGACTGTGTTGATATACAAGTGCTAAAGTGGGAAAGAAAATATTGACAGAAGGCCTCTGGTATGGTGTTAGATACACAGTGTATTGTGAAAGTAAAGATGGTGTAGTATTAAATACATAGTGAGGTGTCAGTGAAGTATACATGTGTTCGATGTCTAAGAGGTTCTCATGTTTTACTCAATTCCTTTAGAAAGCCGCTTTCCATATACGCAAACACGCGCACACGCACACATGTATAAGGAGAGAGAGAGAGAGGGAGAGAGAGAGAGAGGGGGAGAGAGAGAGGGAGAGAGAGAGGGGGAGAGAGAGAGGTAGAGAGACAAAGATAAGTACACATATATTTACATGTATATATATATATATATAATATGTGTGGTTGTGTGTGTGTGTAGAATGTACTGTTCCGTGATGGTAAGATCAACAAAATCAGTATACATGTGTTCGATGTCTAAGAGGTTCTCATGTTTTACTCAATTCCTTTAGAAAGCCGCTTTCCATATACGCAAACACGCGCACACGCACACATGTATAAGGAGAGAGAGAGAGAGGGAGAGAGAGAGAGAGGGGGAGAGAGAGAGGGAGAGAGAGAGGGGGAGAGAGAGAGGTAGAGAGACAAAGATAAGTACACATATATTTACATATGTATATATATATATATATATGTGTGTGTCTGTGTGTGTGTGTAGAATGTACTGTTCCGTGATGGTAAGATCAACAAAATCAGTACTCTATCTGTTGAGAGATAAATATTATTGATAGAGACAATACATGTTTTCATGTGCTGCTAATAGTTTCGTATGTTGAGAAATACCTCAAACAAACATATTCATCAGGTACAACCCACGTATCATGACGAATTAAAAAAAACTGAATCAGAGAAGAAACGCGAACACTTGAGAAGAGAACATATAGGAAACGTGGAAGATTAAAAAATGGTAAACGATAATTGGAAAATAAAAAAGAAAAGATAAAAAATATTAAAAAATATAAGAGATATTTCCCTTAGACCTTAAATTATCAGGCTAGAAAGATATCAACAAATTAATCAGGTATAGACGAAATTTTCTAATTCTTCAAAAGGTATTTCAACATATGTTTACAACTACTGAAAATTTCAGACCTAGAGGTCAGTAGTGAATTAGTAATCTTAGATCTGAAATGTATCTGATCTCTTTCGGTTTAAGATGATTTACATTTATTTGATGCATTAACATAAAGTGTGGGTTTTTTCAATTATTTTCCACTTAATCACATGTGGTGTTGGGTTCGATTTAAAACTCCATATGGCGCTAACAAACATAGTAGCTTTGTTTTTGTCCTTATGTCGGATGGAGGCTATGTGATTGGCGTGGAGATTTTTAATTTCTCCTTCTCATAATCCAATATAGGTCTTATTTGTTGTCTTATCATATAGCGTTGCAGTAACTTCTGCCTCATATATGACAGATGCAATCATACATCATTGGTCAAGTAGACAGGATCCTGGTCCAGGCAGTTACAACAAGATATAGGCTCTTGGTATTGATCTCGTGTGATGATATTCTTCATATTGGGGCAGGAACTATATGATAATTTCACAGAACGCCTATTAAATATTTTCCAGTATCTGCGAGTCGCTGGAAAATTTTATCTAGGAGAGACGGGAATGTTTTTACCTATACTCTTTACTCTTTTACACGTTTCAGTCACTTGACTGTGGCCATGCTAGAGCGCCACCTTTAGTCGAAAAAATCGACTTCAGAACTTATTCTTTGTTAGCCTAGTACTTGTTCTATCGGGTTCTTTTGCCGAACTGCTAAGTTTCGGAGACATAAATACACCAACATCGATTGTCAAACACAGGGGGAACACAGTCACAAAGACACACACACACACATATGTATATCTATCTATCTATCTCTCTCTATATATATATATACACGACGGGCTTCTTTTAGTTAACAAATCCACTCACAAGGTTTTGGTCGGCCGAAAGCTATAGTAGGGTGCCACGCAGTGGGACTGAACCTGAAACCACGTGGTTAAGCAAGCTCCTTGTCACGCAGCCACGCAAGGAAAAAGGAAAGGGCAAACCAAATAATTTTCCTTGGTCTATTTTTAGGTCTATTATTATTACTCTGATTAATATTAGAAGAATTATGTATAAATTTATCTTTGAAGCTACTATTGGCTAGGGCATTGTTATAGTAGGGAGCTGCTTTCTGGAAAAATTCTTCAGAGGAATAGAGGTTAAACATGCTGTTACTAATATTAGCTATCAGGTTTCTAAAAATGACAGTGGGGTAACAAAACCTTATGTATCTAGGCGTGTTTCTCATTAGGCATATGGAAAAGGTTATTCGAGGAGGGGTTCAGATCGAGAGAAACATCTAAGAAATCAACTATAGACAGATTAGTAGCTACTGCAAGTTTAAGATCTCCTTGACTGAAGCTAGATAGATAACTAGACAGAGGGAATACTGTAAAGTTCCTGGCTTCAGGCTATCGCGAAAGGCCTGGGTGGAAACCCAAACTTCACAGTTCTTCGACATGGCTTATAAAAACTGAAGGACCACTGCAATATGTGTTTGGATTTGAGAGAAGAATATGTTGAATAAAATCATAATTAACTGATCCTCTTGCATTTTCTTTTACCCCAATGTGTGTGTATATATATATATATCCATACATACATACACACACACGCATATATATATGTACATATATATATATATATATATATAGGCGCAGGAGTGGCTGTGTGGTAAGTAGCTTGCTTACCAACCACATGGTTCCGGGTTCAGTCCACTGGTGGCACCTTGGGCAAGTGTCTTCTACTATAGCCTCGGGCCGACCAAAGCCTTGTGAGTGGATTTGGTAGACGGAAACTGAAAGAAGCCCGTCGTATATATGTATATGTTATATATATATATATATATATATATATATATATATATATATATATATATATGTGTGTGTTGTGTTTGTGTGTCTGTGTTTGTCCCCCTAGTATTGCTTGACAACAATGCTGGGTGTTTATGTCCCCGTCACTTAGCCGTTTGGCAAAAGAGGCCGATAGAATAAGTACTGGGCTTACAAAGAAACTCCTGGGTCGAGTTGCTCGACTAAAGGCAGTGCTCCAGCATGGCCGCAGTCAAATGACTGAAACAAGTAAAAGTATAAAGAGCTCTTTTGATAGTATATATATATATATATATACATATATATATATATACATATATATATATAAATGCAAATACCGAGAAATCTTGCGTAACAGGTGTTAGTTCAACGAGATACATCTTGTGATCTTGTAATCACCCGAGGTGACACATCTACACCGAAGGATATACCTAGACCAGATATTCAGTATTCCACCTGTGAAGGATCGATGCTAGATGGTCGAAAAAATGTAGCGATCAATAAACTTTCTCGTATCTTCCGTCTTCCGGCTCTCTCATTAATCATATATATATATATATATATACATATATATAGCTTACGATCGTGAGATTGTGAGCTCGAATCCCGGACCGGTCTGCTTGTTCTGTTCTTGAGCAAGACACTTTATTTCACGTTGCTCCAGTTCACTCAGCTGTAGAAATGAGTTGCGACGTCACAGGTGCCAAGCTGTATCAGCCCTTGCCTTTCCCTTGGATAATACTGGTGGCGTGGAGAGGGGAGGCCGGACTTGTGCCTGGGAGGGTAACTTTCTAGGTGCAATCCCATGGTCAGTGTCGTGACCGAAGGGTGTCTCAGAAATATATATACATATAAAGGTCTTAGTAACGTATAAAGAGACGATATTTCCAGAGAAGTACTCTTCCTTAGTTTCGGGCTATAAACACTGTCAGATTTCAAACTAATACCAAAATTCATACATACATACATACAGGTCACAAGAACATCGGTTCAACCCCCGAGGTACATCGTTTGTACCACAAACATGTTCTGGTGCTCTGATGAGCTTGCTTTCTTTATTTGAATTGTTTAATGAATATAAAATTTAAATGTATAATGTGTGGCATACTTACTAATGTAGACAAATAAACATAATTCCTTACACACCGAAATCATTATTACATGAAGAAATCTGCGGAACAGCCGTTCAATACCGTTTCATGTCGTGAGTTAGCCCCTCATCTCTGTAGAGTATTATATCAAAGAAAAACTTTGCTGTGTATTGATTACAAAACTGTTTTGCTTGTTTATACATAGAAACACATGAGCACGTACATATACATATATTTACCAAGATTCACACATTTATAAATATATATTTAGTTTCTGCTTCCTGTTCAAAAAGTTCATTTCGAAGAATCCGAAGAATGGATTGTAAGAAGATTTACTTTGCATTGCGTACAATTGTCTCTTTTGCTCATGCAACCAGATGTATACACACATCCGCGCGTGGGTATGTATGTACATATGTATGCATGCATTTATCGAAGGATGGATGGATTGATATATACATATATATATACTGATACACACACACACACACACACACACACACACACACACACACACACAAACACACACATACACACACATACACACACACACACGCACACACATATTCATGTGTACGTACGTACATGGAATGGAGGAAAGAAGACCTACGGGTGGGGAAGAAATCTTGATAAATAGCTGTTTCAAAAAGGAAATAAAAAGAATTGTTTCGAAATAGTGTCAGAGAAAGGAGTTGAGATAAGGTGAAGAAGAGGAAAGAGATGTCTGTTGTGATTAAGAGCAAGGCAAGAGGGGAGGAGGAGAGACAGGAAAGCAAGTTCGTATTTTTTCAGGGAGAGAAAGATATTGTTCTGAAGAGAAACGAAGTTTTTAAGCTGGGAAACTAATCGTTAAACTAGATAGACACTATATGTGTATGCGTGCGTATGTGTGTATGTGTGTGTGTGTGTGTGTGTGTGTGTGTGTGTATGTGTGTGTGTGTGTGAATATATGGATATATCTATGTACATATGTATTCGTCTATAATATGTCGGTATATGTATAAATGTTATCTATGTGTGTGTATATATATATATATATAATATATATATCTATATATATATATATATATATATATATATGTATATATGTATATATGTGTGTATGCATGTATGTCTACATCAATATATATATATAAACATATATCTATATATGTATGTATATATTGGGGTTGTGGGGTGTGTGTGTGTATGTGCAAAATAGATAAACGTAGATAATAGACATGAAAGGAGCAATGTAGAGACAGAGAGATAAATAGGAGAGGAGAGTGAGAGA
>NW_021826273.1:12500-22500 GCF_006345805.1 Octopus sinensis | reverse complement strand
TTACATGACCTTGATGTTACACAGAGAGGATACAGAACGAATCATGTCTTTGTTTGATGCTTTATCGAATTTTTTCTCCCGTTGATAAATAAATACAGATACTCTTAACCCTGGTTGACACGATTGTATCTTGTGACATCTTTTCCAATTTTGTTTCTCCAGGACAAACTAACTCCCTCTCGATAAATACCGGATATTGGTTCCCTAATTCGTCAATCCCTCGACAAATCCTTTCCAAAATAGATGCCATTATATTTAGATTAATTAATCAATATCTTTTATATTTTCTTTTATCTTTTACTTGCTTCAGTCATTGGATTGCGGCCATGCTGGGGCACCGTCTTGAAGAATTTTTAGTCGAATGAATCGACCGCTGTACTTATTTTTTTCTAAAAGTCTGGTACCTATTCTTTGGGTCTCTTATGCCGAACAGCTAAGTCACGGGGAGGGAAATAAAACAACATCGGTTGTCAAAGGGTGTGACAAACACACACACCCAACACACACACACACACACACACCACACACGCACACACATACACACACACACACACAGATTAAAAAATTGCACAGAAAGACGACAAATGAACACGGAAAATGCTCTTTCCTTATCAGATATCGTCCAAAATTCAGAACAATTTCACGCCTTTAGCGACACATGTTCATACATATATACATATGTACATCTATACATACATATGTATATATATGTTGCATTAAATACATGGCTGTGTTCTAGTTTTATTTAATTTATTTTACATATTTCATATTTTTTTTTAGTTTTTTATCATGGATATAGAAAATCATAATACAAAAATTAATTATTTACTCAAAGTCAAAAACAAAATGTAAAACAAAATAAATTTAAAATGATCAAGAAAGATAACGACAAACGAATAGGAGCTCTATTGTTTCAAACCAACTGTAAAAAGTTTGATAAGAAAATACGAAAAATTTAGAATAAAAAAATAAAATTTGAACATAGTCATACATTTAATTAAACATGCATACAAGAAAAGCTGTTTCTCACACACACACACACACACACACACACACACACACACATATATATATATATATATATATATATATATATATATAAATACAAAATGGGACAAGAACGCAAAACATTCAAATAGACGATACAAAAAAAACGGGACGAGTCATTCGAAGCCTCTAATTTTCAGGCAATTTCGGCTGATTAGTCTTGGGATTGCTCCAATCTGGCCAGCCCCAAGGAAAAACTAAGCTACGAGCATTAGATTTCTTGGGAAAAGGATCGAATGTATACGAAACAAGGACAGAAAAACGCTATAGCAGAAGACACTTACTCAAGGTGCAACGCAGGGAGACTGACCCAGAAACATGTGGTTGGGAAACAAGCTTATAGGCTGGCGCTTATGTATATATATATATATATATATATATATATATAAGATATATAAAAAAATTTAGAAAAAATCACCTTTTATCAATTCAAAATGAACAATTAAATTACACCATCTTGAAAAGTGAAGGCTGACAGATCCCACTAAGTGCTCAATCAAAATACTTTCTATACATTCCTATTTTATGAATTATATGTCTTAAGTGAAGTCAGTAGAAGGGTAAAAGATAAGATGATTGTACAAACGAGTTGTGTATTAATTTGAAAATAATTTGATAATAAAATAAAATTTATCCTAAAATTGCTGCAATATTGAAAATATTTTATGTATTAACAACATCTCAACCTTGCAGTAAGGTATCGCTTACGTATAGGAATCGTTATAAAACAAAAAAGTTGTTGCGAAAACAAAAATTGAAACTCAACATTTGAAAATACTGCAGTACTGTAATTTAGTCGACTCACACACGCATGCACGCACGCACGCACGCACGCACGCACGCACGCACACACACACACACACACACACACACACACACACACACACACACACACACACACACTCACACACACACAGATATGTATGTATATAGGTATATTTATACATACATAAGGACGTACACACATATGTACACATATATACATGCACATACATGCATACATACACATATATACATACATATAGTATTTAAGCAAATAATCTTTAAATCAAAACAAATATAAATATATATATACATTAAATTCTGATAAAATATATATGTATACTTGTTTTATACATACATACATGGCTGTGTGGTAAGTAGCTTGCTTACCAACCACATGGTGCCGGGTTCAGTCCTATTGCGTGGCACCTTGCGTAAGTGCTTTCTACTATAGCCTCGGGCCGCCCAAAGCCTTGTGAGTGGATTTGGTAGACGGAAACTAGAAGCCCGTCGTATATATGTATATATATATGAATGTGTGTGCATATGTTTGTGTGTCTGTGTTTGTCCCTCCAAATTGCTTGACAGCCGATGCTGGTGTGTTTACGTCCCCGTAACTTAGCGGTTCGGCAAAAGAGACCGATAGAATAAGTACTAGGCTTACAAAATTTAAGTCCTGGGGTCGAGTTGCTCGATTAAAGGTGGTGCTCCAGCATGGCCGCAGTCAAATGACTGAAACAAGTAAAAGAGTAAAAGAATACATATATATATATATATATATATATATATGCATGTGTGTGTTTGTGTGTGTGTGTATATATATATATATATATATATTTATATATACCTATGTGTGTATGCATAAAGATGTATATATGGGTGTGTCTATCTATCTCTCCCTCTGTTGCCGTGTGTATATGTTTGTATACACACAGACACGCATGTATATACATATATATATTTATATAAACGGATTTGAAGTATGGCCATTCAAACAAACACGTACGTTTTACTCATAGATTTATATGTATAAGTCTATCCAAGCATGTGTTCCCTTCTGTGTATGTATATATAAACATCTTATCCTATATCTACACATACATAGATGCGTCATGTGCGAACAAACACCATCTATATGAGTTTTTATTGATTGGTAAGCGTGTCTACACACACACATACACGCGTATATATGCTTATAAATAAATATATATATATATATATGTATATATACACTTATATATAAATATACATATATATACAGATATATATGAATATATATCTGTACCTGTATATATATGTACGCATACATACATATACATACACACACACACGTGTATCTTGTCTTTATGTGTATGTACATTTTGTGTATATGCGAGCGTGTGGTTGTGTGAATGTGTGCACGCGTCCTCGCACGCTTGTGTGTGTGTGTAATATGTAAATGTGTACTTGAATGTAACTACTATACGAATTAGACCTTCTTTGCGCATGTTTATGTAAATATATATACTCATCTGTGTATGTAAATGTATGTAATATATATATATATATATATATATTATATATATATATATATATATATATATATATAGATATATATAGATATATATATATATATATATATATATATATTATAAATGTATGTATGTATATGCGTGTGCCCTTGTGTTCGCGCGGGACCTAGCGCGTGCGTGTGTAACGAGGTGCTGAATAATAGCTTAATACCAGCACAGCAAAAGAAAAATTCTCACGGGAATTCGTCTCAACTCACGAAGACTTGGATAAATATATGAGTATGTATATGTATGTATGTATGTATGTATGTATGTATGTATGTATGTATGTATGTATGTATGTATGTATGTATGTATACGCATGCTTGTATATGTTATTATATATGTTTGGTGTACGTATTATACACACAATATATAAATGTACGTGTGTGTGTGTGCGTATGTACGCCTGATGTTTATGAAAGGACCAGGAGAGGGATGCTGAACAGCAAAGCAAAGAAAGAAGAGAAAAAAAATACCCAGGCCACTCTTCTTTAAGGATTGGGTGGGGATAAGGAAGGGTTTAGGGCAGAGTGGTGGGGTTTGTGTCTTGACTGATGATGGTAATGATGATGATGATGTTGATGATGATGATGATGATGATGATGATGATGATGATGATGATGATATTAATGATGATGATGATGATGATATTAATGATGATGATGATGCTTGTTAGACGTTTTGATTCCCACTTCTTTATTATTTTTGTCCTTACTCCCCTCCTCTTTTATGTATGTCCTTGCTTAATATTCATCGGGCCCCCATTTTTTTTTACCATTCCCTCACCGGACTGTTTGGTATACACACGCACGCAACACGCGCTCGCTCAAACGCGTATACATACATACATACATACATACATACATACATACATACATACATACATACATACATACATACATACATACATACATACATACATACATACATACATACATTCATACATACATACATACATACATACATAAATACATACATACATACATGCACCTACAAACATACATACATACATACATACATTCATACATACATACATACATACATACATGCACCTACAAACATAATATAGTATACGATTTTCATGTGTGTAAGTGTGTGTGTGTGTGTGTGAGCATGTGTGTGTGCGTGAGCATGTGTGTGTGTGAGCATGTGTGTGTGTGTGAGCATGTGTATGTGAGCATGTGTGTGTGAGCATGTGTATGTGAGCATGTGTGTGTGAGCATGTGTGTGTGTGTGAGCATGTGTGTATGTGAGCATGTCTGTGAGTATGTGTGTATGAGCATGTATGTGTGTGTGAGCATGTGTGTGTGTGTGAGCATGTGTGTGTGTGTGTGTGAGCATGTGTGTGTGAGCATGTGTGTGTGTGTGAGCATGTGTGTGTGTGTGAGCATGTGTGTGTGAGCATGTATATGTGTGTGAGCATGTGTGTGTGTGAGCATGTGTGTGTGTGAGCATGTGTGTGTGTGTTTGAGCATGTGTGTGTGTTTGAGCATGTGTGTGTGTGTGAGCATGTGTGTGCGAGCATGTGTGTGTGTGTGAGGATGTGTGTGTGTGTGAGCATGTGTTTGTGTGTGAGCATGTGTTGTGTGTGTGTGTGATAAATGCTATGCAAGTCTCAGTTCTTGAATAAGTTTTGTAACATTTTGCCGATTAAAAATTAATGTTTGTGAGTGTGTGTGTATTTGAGCGTGTGCGTGTGTGTATGTATGTGTGTATTTGCGCGTTCGCGAATGGTGTTGATTGAAATGCAAAATGAAAACGTAAAACATTTGGCATCACTCGAAAAAAAACAAAAACATTTAATTCAGATAAATATAAACAGACACACACACGCAAGCACACACACACATTCTATTGACTTCTGTTTATCCCGTTCTCTCTCTCCCACTTGCCTTCTCTCTTTCTCTCTTTCGCTCTCTCCTTCTCCCCTTCTTTCTCTCTCTCTCTATCTATCTATCTATCTATCTATCTATCTATCTATCTATCTATCTATCTATCTATCTATCTATCTATATCTATCTATATATATATATTATATATATATATATATATATCATGTTGGATCGTTAGCCCCTACACGCAATTTTTTTCTCTTCTTGTTTCTCTCCTTGTTTCTTTTCTGTGTATCTTTCTATCGAAGAACGTAGGCTCGAAACGTAAAAGATTTGTTTTATTTCCATTCCTGAGCGTCATACTATACATTGTTTGTTTGTACTCCACCTGCCTTCGTAAACCTGCCCGTTATATATATATGTATATATATATATATATATATATATATATATATATATATATAATATATATATATATATATATATATATATATATATATATATATATATATATATATATATATATATATATATATATATTATATATATATATATATATATATACATATATGTATACACACACGTGAACTGAAGGAGAGCGTGATAATTATATTTAGAGAGGTCTGTCTATCTATCTATCTATCTATCTATCTATCTATCTATCTATCTATCTATCTATCTATCTATCTATCTATCTATCTATCTATCTATCTGGGTGAATGTAGCAAGGATGGCACGTATGAATGACGAAGCCACCTTGAGCATAATCCTATGAACTCGGACAAATCTTAAACTGGGGGTTACCTACTTGCAAACAAATGTGGTAACAAGTAACATTATTGATCGAGGTTACCGTTGTCTTTTCCGTAGGCTTTTACTTTACATCATGACATTTCTGTGATATACGATCCCTATTGATCGTTTTTTTCTTTTTCTTTTTTTTCTTTCCCTTTTACGATCCATTTTGATCGAAAACCTACCCCACTTTTTTTCTCTCTCCCCCAAAGGAAGAGGTCTACTTTGTAATCTGTCCCGTCTATGTGCAGCCCTGTGTGGCTAATAAAGAAACATATCTATCAATCTATCAATCAATCAATCTACCAATCAATTATTCTATCTATCTATCTATCTATCTATCTATCTATCTATCTATCTATCTATCTATCTATCTATCTATCTATCTATCTATCTATCTATCTATCTATCTATCTATCTATCTATCTATCTATCTATCTATCTATCTATCGACGGACGTGATGTCAGTTCGGCTCCGAAGGTAATCGTTTATTTTGACTATTTATAGCCCATATTTTGTGTACATTTTTGCAAATAAGGTGTGTAAGGCACCCAACTTTCGTTTGAGTGCTTTTCCAAGGGAGGAATTCGCCCCTAGGGGCAGTTTCAACCCCATTTCATTTCTGTAATTTTCTTCTCGACATTAGAAAATGTCGAGAAATTTTATTGTAAGAACGCTGGTCGCGTTCCTTTATGGACCAGCATTTTCCTAGTTTGGAAAACGCTAGGAGAAAAAAGAACGTACGCACGCAAAGTGCAAACATGAATATCGGTGGTATGAACGCTGCAACCACGTGCGGTAACAGCCCTGTCACCACCACCACCACCACCACTAACAACAGCAACCACGAGACTACCTCCACCACCACCACCACCACCACCACGACCAACATAAATGATAAAAATAAAACTCACACGAAAACTATTGACAAAAACAACAGCAACAACAAGAACAACAATAAAAATGAACTATCTAATAGTGAAGATGTTAATATAACAGAATTAACAGCACCAGCAAATTTCGCTGACACTCTGCGTCAGAAGAAACAGATTATACATTTCACGAACGAAGAACTTTTAGAAACAAGATCTCTCTTTACAACCAGAGGGCAAGATTTAGTGCTACATACACCTCAAACACATAAAGCAAGAAATAGAAAATAAGACAATTATTTATAAAATTATAAGAAAAAACAAAAAACTAAATGAACAGATTACAAAAACGGATGTAGAAAAATGCTTAAAAAACAATGAAAGAAAAAGAATACATAAACTGGGGTCCCCAGTTTAACACAGTAGTGGTCCGCTTCCCTAACCAGGAAGTGGCAAAAGCTCACTCTACTGAGTCTTTGTTAAATGATGATATCATCATGGTCCCATACTACAAAAATCAGAGAGTGAGTCGAATCACTATTAAAAATGTACCCCCCGACATTCCTAACAATTGGATAACAGGGGCAATCTGTTATCATTTGAAAACTATCAATATTTTGGAAACCGCCGTGTACCTAAACGACAATTGGGATGAAAAAACTATAGTGGTGACCATACAGATTGAGGGGGCCTCTATCAAGAGCCTACCGGATAAGATCCATTTGGAAAATGGGCAAAGCCTATATATTATAGCAGAAGGCAAAAAAACCTAGATGCTACAACTGTGGCAGCACCGAACATTTAATTGCCAAGTGTGCTCTGGTACAGAAAAAACAAGAAAGAACAAATCAGAAAACAAATAAAAAAACCCTTGTTGCCAACACCAACACCAACGCCAACACACTCAATTATGGAACAATGCCAAGAAAAACAACAAACCAGCAAACAAACCCCAACAACGTCACCAAAAAGAACATACCAACACAAACCCGTTGACGTCACAACCAACTCAACATGTCGAATCAACAAAAAATAGACCAACAACCCACACCCCGAGGACGACAATTAAAAAGACAGAAAACAGTGACGAGAAGACAAATTCTACCCCTAACACCACAACAACACAAACACCGCACAAAACATCAACAATTTCTACAAGCATACATATGAACCCAAATGCTTTGCCTCTACCCCATACTGATACGTCGGACGACGAAAGTTCGACGGAATGGCAAATAGCCACAGGGGGTAAAAGGAAAAGATCCCCAAAATCCACCAAACAAGGAAGTAAAGCAGGGAGATATCTAAATCCGGACAACATCCCCCTAGACAATCAGAAACGCAATGAAACCGTAAAACCACACACACAACTAACTGCAATAGACACAGACAATAAAGAATTAATGGACTACATCACATCCAGCACGGTCATCTGTGAAGATGACTTTAAGACAAACAATCATCCGCACACCACACCACCGAAACACATCAGAATTTTACACATAACACAAGCACAACACCACATACTGAAAACAATATTTCCGAATGCGGTAGGCGGGTTTCAACGATACCTGTCGAAAAAACTATACAAACATCTCATCAAAACAATACAAAAGTAGGAGAAAAAAAATGAAACTTTTAAAATGAGTAAGTGACCTCCCCCTCTTGCCTCTTGTCTCTTCTAATGTAGTGTGTAAAACACAATTTTCGTAAATGTCAAGTATGCTTAAATTAGGTTGTGTGAATGCGCGTGGCTTGGCGTCGGCTTGGAAGCAAGGTTACCTTCTAAACGACATCAAGTCACTGAACGTGGATATAGTAGCTATCAGTGAAACCAGACTCAGTAAGCCGCGGGCCCTCGAGTCCATGTTTGGCAATCAATTTGACATTTATTTTTCTCCCTGTCTGCCAAACATGGGTGGTGGAGGTACCGCGGTGCTTTTTCGAAAGAGTCTAAATGTAAAAGTAAGAGCAATATTCCTAGACCCGGAGGGTAGGCTGGTTGTCTTGGACGTGGATGGCAGAAATGGGCGTGCATTCCGTCTGATGGCAGTTTATACACCGTCCTTAACGGGTCGGGCGGATTTCTTCAGACGTCTAGAGGTTTTCCTGGGTACGTCTAGACCTTTACTGTTTGTAGGGGATTGGAACGCTACCTTGGACACGCATCTAGATTATGTGGGAAGGGATAGGAATAGAAGGGGGTGTAAGAGCCTCAAAGACCTGCTCAAACGTTTCCATTTGTCTGACAGGTTCCGACTCGACCATCCGAACGTGCCAACGTGGACTTGGACAAACCGCGTCGGATCGTCGAGATCTTGACCATGATCCTATGAACCAAAAAAAGAAAGGAAAAAAGAGTTACTGTAATGTGTTTTTTTGCATAACATTATAGCCCGAGGTTACCGTGGTCTTTTCCATAGGCTTTTTTGTCCACGGATAAACCTAATCTGTTTCCCATTGACATTTCTGTGATACACCATCCCTATTGATCGGCTTCTTTTTTTTTCCACGATCCCTTTTGATGGAAATTCTACCCCACTTTTTTTTTTCCTTCCCAAAAAGAAAAGCTCTACTTTGTATTTTGTCCCCTCTGTGTAGCCAATAAAGAAACATATCAACCTACCTGTCTGTCTATCTATCTATCTATCTATCTATCTATCTATCTATCTATCTATCTATCTATCTATCTATCTATCTATCTATCTATCTATCTATCTATCTAACAATTAATCAATTTATCTGTGATCACCAAAGATCCCTGGCCTGGCAGTGCTATCGAGAAGCATTACCTGTTCGGGATAAGCTCTACAGACAGGGTTCCAGACACACTGGACCGACTCTCCCGAGATGCGGTCAGAGCGACGAAACCGTTCTGCACGCACTCGTGCAATGTCCAACCATTTCAGACCTGTGGCTTATGCCGAACGGCTGCTGTCACGTGTGGGACGAATTCGCCTATCGGTCGAGTCTATCGTGAGAATTGCTCCGCCCCCTTCCCAACAACCGGGAAGGCAAGGCAGTTTTCATCGTACTGGTGGCCATGGTGAAAGAATGTGTGTGGTGGACCCGAGCGGAAGGATTAGAGGCAAACACTTACCTCTCTGGCCAATCGATCATCAACTTTTTCAAATACCA
>NW_021826273.1:2500-10000 GCF_006345805.1 Octopus sinensis | reverse complement strand
TGAGAGTAAGTTGCGGCGAAAGAGTACAGCAGGGATCGCCACCGCGCCCTGCCTCGTGAGGCTTTTGGTGTTTCCGCTCAATAAACACTCACAACACCCGGTCTGGGAATCGAGACCACGATCCTACGACCGCGAGTCCGCTGCCCTAACCACTGGATGAACGTTAAAGTCGATCTCGGCGGAATTTGAACTTAATATAACACTATAATGGTGTATGCGTGTGCGTTTATATATATATATGTATATATATGTATGTGTATATATATATATATATATATATATATATATATATATAGTTAATCCAAACAAGAAAACACAAAAAAAACACACAACAACGCGAGGACGTGGAACAAATAAAGTATTATTGGACGCTCAGGAAAGAAGGGAAGAAGGAGGGTTTAACGTTTCGAGCGGAGCTCTTCGTCGGAAACATAGGAGAAGGAAAGATCCCGAGAAGGGAAGACAGAGGAAAAAAATCGCTAGCGGTACTCACGAGGTCACATATTGAAAGACCGGAAGTAGAAAGGTCTATATATATATGTGTGTGTGTGTGTGTGTGTGTGTGTGTGTGTGAATATATATATACTCTTTACTCTTTTAGTCTTTTATTTGTTTCAGTCATTTGAATGCGGCCATGCTGGAGCACCGCCTTTAGTCGAGCAAATCGACCCCAGGACTTATTCTTAGTAAGCCTAGTACTTATTCTATCGGTCCCTTTTGCCGAACTGCTAAGTGACGGGGATGTAAACACACCAGCATCGGTTGTCAAGCGATATTGGGGGGAGGGGACAAACACAGACACACAAACATATAAACACACACACACACATATATATATACGACGGGCTTCATTCAGTTTCCGTCTACTAAATCCACTCACAAGGCTTTGGTCGGCCCAAGGCTATAGTAGAAGACACTTGCCCAAGGTGCCATATATATATATATGTTTGTGTGTGTGTCTGTGTGTGTACACACTTATATACACACATATATATACATATATACGAGGTGGTGGTGAAAAGTTCCTGGCATTAGGTAAAAGAAAACACCCTAAATCCAGAAGCTTTTCAGCACCCCCTCGCACGCACACGTGTGTGTGTATATATATATATATATATATATTATATATATATATATATATATATATATATATATATATATATGGTTAATCCAAACGGGAAAACAGAAAAACAACAACACGTGGAACAATTAAAGTATTATTATTAGGCGCTCAGGAAAACGGGAAGAAGGAGGGTATGACGTTTCGAGCGGAGCTCTTCGTCGGAAACATAAGAGAAGGAAGAAAGAAAGATCCCGAGGTGGGCGAACGGAGGGAAAAAAAACGCGACTAGTTTTTACGAAGTAAACATGCTGAAAGGCCGGAAGTTTTGGATAACAGGGGCTGGTTTTTAAAGACAAAAGAGCGGAGAAAGGAAGGTTGGTAACAACTCGATGAATGGGAAGAATAATGTGTATGTATGTGTGAGTGTGTACGTGTGCGTGTGTGTATGTGTGTGTAAGGCGAGATAAAAAAAATGTATATGTTAGTTCGTGCGTCTGTATGTAAGTGTGTGTACGTAGGGCGAAAGGTAGTTGACATAGCAGTCGCAAGTCAGTGGTCAGTGGTAAAAGGAGGAAGGAGGGAATGGGTGGCGTCGTATGTACGTGCCGTGTGTGTGTTGAGTTGTAGTGTGTGTGTGTCCAGTGTGCGTAGTTGTATGTATGGCAAGTAAATTTGAAGTGTGTGTAAGTGTAATGTATATATATATGCAAATGTGTGTGTGTGAGTGCGTGGGAGTGGGTGTATGTATGTGTGTGCGTGTGTGTACAAAAGGTGGGGCTATTAAGGAAACAAACTGCAACTGAGGGAAAGATGGAAAAGTGCTCCCGCGGTGACAGGCGTAAGAGAAACCCAAGAAACACGCCGGCCCCAGATACGAACAAGAGATCTAGTCGGAACCCACGGGCGTGGTGCATGCATGTGTGTATGCGTGCGCGAACGCGCACATGCATGTATGGGCGCGCGCCTGCGAGTGTGTGTGTAAGTATGTGTGTGTGTGGATGTGTGAGTGTGTCTGTGTGTATGTCTGGGTGTCAGTGTGTCCGATTGAATGTATGTAAATATGTGTGTGTATATGTGTGTGTATAGATGTATGTCCGTGTGTATGTGTGTGTGTATGTGTATGAGTGTGTATGTATGTACGTGTGTATGTGTGGAAGTGTGTGTATGTGCATGTGTGTGCGCGTGCATGCGAGTGTGTGAGTAAGTGTGTGTGTGTGTATGTATGTGTGAGTGTGTATGTCTGTGTGTATAGGATGTATGTATGTGTATGGGTGTATGTATGTGTGTGTGTATGTATGTATTTGTACGTGCGTGTGTGTGTGTGTATGCATGTATGCGTACATGCGTGTATGTGTGCGCGTGTGCATGCATGCATGCATGTGCGTATGTATGTGTGTGTGCATGTGTGTAAGTATATCTGTATGTACGTATATGTGTGTGTATGTGCGTACATGTGTGTGTGTGTATGCATGTGTGTGTATGTAGGTATGTAGGCGTGTGTGTATAGGTGTATGTGTGTATGCATGTATGGGTGTGTCCGTGTATGTCTGTGCGTGTGTGTGTATGTATGTGTGTATGTATGGGTGTGTGTATGTATGTGTGTGTGTATGTATGTATGTATGTATGTGTGTGCGTGTGTATGCGTGTGTATGCGTGTGTGTGTGTATGTATGTGTGTATGTATGGGTGAGGGTATGTAGGTGTGTGTGTGCGTGTATGTGTGCGTGTGCGTGTATATGTTGGTGTGTGTGTATGTGAGTTGAGTGTATGGGTGTGTGTCATGCATGTGTGTGCGCGTGCAGGCGAGTGTGTGTGTAAGTATGTGTGTGTGTATGTATGTGTGAGTGTGTATGTCTGTGTGTATGTATGTGCGTATAGGAGTATGTAAGTATGTGTGTGTATGTGTATGGGTGTATGTATGTATGTGTGTGTGTGTGTGTGCATGTGTGTAAGTATATGTGTGTGTGCGTATGTGTATGTGTATGTGTGTGTGTTTATGTTTGTGTGTATGTATGTGTGTCGGCGTGTGTGTATAGGTGTATGTATGTATGGGTGTGTGTGTGTACAAGTGTAATGTATGTATGTATGTGTGTGTGTGTATGTGTGCGTGTACGTGTATATGTGTGTGTGTGTATGCGTGTGAGTGTGAGTGTATGTGTGTGTGCATACGTGTATGTGTGCATGTGTGTGTGTGTATGTAAGTATAGGTGTGTGAAGTATGTATGTGCGATGTGTGTGTGTGTGTGTATGTGTGTATGTATGTGCGTATGTATGTGTGTATGTATGTATGTATGTCTGTGTGTGTGTGTGTAAGTGTGTATGTGTGTGTGTATGTATGTATGTGTGTATGTATGTGCATGTTGGTTTGTATGTTAGTGTGTGTATGTATGTCTATAAGTATGTGTGATTAAATGTGTGAATGTATGTACGTAGATGTGTATATGGATGTGTGTGTGTGTGTGTGAACAGGCGTGTGGGAGGTAGGTAGGTGTGTGTGTGTGTTCGGGTGTTTATCCGGAAAAAAAACTTTAGAGGAGGGGGCTGTGTTAAGTCCGTGTGGGGTAGTGGTTTGTAGGGTGAAGATGTAGCGTTGCTCCAAGTGGAGCCTAGAAAGTGGACGACCATTGTGGGGGGCGAGACCAAACACTGAGATGTCATCTAGGGAATGGCTGGCCGAGCGGAAGTGGCGTGCGACGGGAGAAAAAGAGTGTAGGCGAACGTCCCTCAAATGTTCTGTGAATCGGTCGGACAACCGGCGTCCCGTCTGTCCTACACACAGCATCCCGCATAGGTTGCATTTAATGCAGTATATGAGGCCAGACGAGGTGCACGTAAAAGAGTACCTAATACGTACAGTTCGCCGGTTGGAGCCGGTGACAGCAGTGGTGTTGGTGATGTAGGGGCAAGTGTTGCAGCGGGATCTAGAGCAAGGGAATGATCCGTGTGAGGCTGAGGGGGAAGGAGAGAGGGTGCTGTGGACCAGGAGGTCGCGTAGATTCCGGGCTCGTTTGAAGGAGGACAGGGGTGGGTTAGGGATCAAGCTGGAGGCGACGGAAGGCACGTAGTATCTTGCGACGAAGGGGTAGAGTAGAGGGGTGGAAAAGGAGGGGGAAGGGGGTGCGGTTGGGTGGGTGGGTGAGAGGAAGGAGACAGGGCGGTGGTGCGGTCGATGCGACGGGCGGAATAAATGAAAGAATGGAGTCGAACGAAGATGTTAACAAAATTCCTTTACTCTCGACATATGTTTCGAAGACAACATGGTTTCATTCCAAAGGAATAAAGGGCGCATTATGCAATCTTCTCATCAGGAAAGAAAGGGAGCCTCTCTCGACAACAAGACGAACAAAAATTTCGATGACTGCCTACATGGTAAACAAAACACAAATTTCTGCACATGAACCCGGAGTTTCTACATTTGGACAGGTCGCTTCAACCGTGTTTCTGACGTGAATTCGCTACCCAGGTTTCGGTTCAACGAATTTTCCATGCTGACGATAAACATAGGATAATTCATTCACCTATTAATATATATATATATATATATATATATATATATTTAAACATATCAAAGGGAAATGGAAAATTAATTAAAATTTTCACCTCCAGGAGGTGAAAATTTTAATTAACTTTCCATTTCCCGTTGATATGTTCAAGTATTATAAGTTTTTGGGATAATTTTCGATCTTAAAAGTTGGCATTTTTTTATTGCCGGCGAAGGGCTGCGTCTGCGCAGTAGATTTTGAAAAATTAGGATATATAAACGGGAGGCATATAGTTTGATTGCCTCGTTGTTTATGTATTTAACCCAAGGTGTACCTGTTGAGGACGATTTCACCTCGTGAGCAAATATTATTTATTTGCTTGCTAAACTAAAATCAGAAACCAATTGGTCCAGGAAACTTGAAGGTAAAATGTTTTTACTTTTTCATTTCGTTCCTGTCGAATTTTATCCCTAATTTTTGTGGTTATAGAAGCTAGCTGTTCTTTCTAACGTGTTGAATTCCACGAGTGGATTCCTTATGTGTTTAAATGTACACCACATATATATATATATACATATGTATATATATATATATATATATATATATATATTATATATATATATATGTGTGTGTGTGTGTGTGGTGTGTGTGTGTGTGTATACGATGCTATTTACCATATTATTCATCTTGCACCCAAGGGGCCAAGACAAAAGTAACAAAAAGCTTTGGAAAAATTCATTGTCTTCAATTTCAAGAGTATCTATAGTCAGGGATATGGCTGTGTGGTAAGAACTTTGTTTCTCAGTTACATGGTTAGCGGTTCAGTCCTACAGTGTGGCACCTTTAAAAGCTCTTCTTCTGCAACTCTTGGTCAACCAGAGCTTTGCGAGTGAATTTGAAGGAGGAAACTGAAAGAAGCCCATCGTATGTGTGTATGTATATATCTATGTGTGTGTAGTCTATGTGTTGTTTTGACAACCGGTGTTGGCATGTTTGTGTCCCTAAACTTAGTTGTTCAGCAAAAGAGACTGATAGAATAATTGTTTGATTTATAAAAAAAATAAAGTAAGTATCGGGATCGATTAGTTCAACTAAACTCTACAAGGCGGTGCTATAGCATGGCCACAGTCCAATGAATGAAGCTTGCTTCCCAACCACATTGTTCCGTGTTCAGTCCCACTGCTGACACCTTGGGCATGTTTCTTCTACTATAACCTCGAGCCGACCAAAGCCTTGTCAGTGGATTTGGAAGACGGAAACTGAAAGAAGCCCATCGTACACACACACACACACGCACACACACACACACACACACACAGACACACACACATATATATATATATATATATATATATATATATGTATATGTGTGTGTGTATCCCTGTTTTTCTCTCCATCATCGCTTAACAACTGATGCTGGTTCGGCAAAAGTTACCGATACAATAGGTACTAGGCTTACAAGGAATAAGTCCTGGAGTCGATTTGTTCGACTGAAGGCGGTGCTCCAGCATGGCCTCAGTCAAATGACTGAAACAAGAGAATATATATAAATGCGTGTGTGTATATGTATATATATACATATATATATATATCGCAGCTCTGAGCTGGAACAGGAGAGAAAAAATGCACACACACACATACACACACACACAAGCGTGTGTATAAGCCTGCATGTTCGTGCATGCGTGTGTGTAAGTGTGTGTGTTTGTGTGCGTTCGCGTGTGTGTATGGTGGGGGCTTTTATTTTAATACTTCATTCTATAAGATAGGTGTGTGTGTGTCTGTCTGTCTATAACTGTCCAGGTCATTCGAGATCAGAGACACTGATTCGGCCTAATGTCATTTATCAACAACTGCAGTCAAAACAGAAGCGGGGATGAAATTCCGGGGGATTAACATTCCGGAGCAGAAAGGAGCGTGTGGAGCAGTTAGTATCGGGCCTGCAGTAAGAGTGGGGAAATGGGGATAGTATACAGGGGACGAGACAATGAGATACAAAGAGGTCGCATGGCCGTGACCAGATGTAGTACAAGGTCAGACTTATCTGAGGTCATTAGATGGCGGTAGTAATGGCGGCAAAAGTCTGTTATCTTTTATTTGTTTCAGACATTGGACTACGAGCATGTTGGGGGTAGAGTCTTGAAGGGCTTAGACGGATAAATCGACCCCAGTATTTATTTCATTTATTTTTCGTTTAGTACTTATTCCATCGGTAACTTTTGTCGAAACGCTAGATTACGGTGAAGTAAGCAAACCAACACCGGTTGTCAAGCGGTGATGCGAGATAAGATTAAGCACAAACAAACATGCATGCATACATACATGCATACATACATACATACATACGTGTATATATACATACATACATACATACATACATACATGCATACATACATACATGCATATATAGATAGATAGATAGATAGATAGATATAGATAGATAGATACATACATACATACATACATACTACATACATACATACATACATACATACATACATACATACATACATACATACATACATACATACATACATACATACATTCTATGACCAGCAAGAGGCATAGAAGGCACACGCGGAAGCATACATGAAGGCGCACAACCCGTTGGATTTGAATGTTTTTGAATGTTCTGGTTCATGTATTCACTCATAAGGCATTGATCGACCTGGATCTATAATAGAAGACATTTGTCCATGGTGCCGCGCAGTGGGACTGAAACCAAAATCCTGCGGTTGCAGCTATACCAGGTGATAGAATTTTCATTAGCAGAGGTTTTTCTTATCTAAGTTTGAGTTACGTAGTTTTTGTTTTGCTGTTCAAATACTTTATTAAAATTCCAAATTTTTGTGTTAAGTTTGCAAGATTCTAGATAGAACACGTGTGTTGGAACGTATTTTGTGGTGTCTCGAGAGGGTCATTATGACATCAATGAACACACGCACTATTTCAATTT
>NW_021826272.1:0-27500 GCF_006345805.1 Octopus sinensis | reverse complement strand
CAGTGCGTAACTGGTACTCAATTTATCGACCCTGAAAGGATAAAAGGCAAAGTTGACCTCGGCGGAATTTGAACTCAGAACGTAACGGCAGAAGAAATATCGCAAACCATTTCGCCCGGCGTGCTAACGATTCTGCCAATTCGTCGCCTTCTTACCACACATTGTTTATAACCTCCCCCCCCATCACCACCCGACAACCAGAGTTGACTCATTTACGCCCTCATAACTTGGTACTTAACCAAAACCTGAACCATTACAGTTGAGTACCAACCCGGCTTAAAGACAAGTACTCGATTTGGTCGGTTTGTCTAGAAACTCTTCAAGGCAGCGGTGCTCCAGCATGGCCGCAGTCCACTGACTGAAACAAGCCAAAAGTAAAAGATTAAGAAAATGTGTCCCATCTGGAGAAATGTCTTTAAGTACAAGAATACAGCAATTCCAGGAGAGATGCAAACGGCACCAGGACATTCTCATGTACGATTTGTTAAACTTAACCATTTTGTTACTGTATTTCTTTCAAAATGCCCTACACACACACACACACACACACACACACACATATATATAACAATTTAACAAATAAAACATATGCATACATACATCTATATGTATATATAGGCGCAGGAGTGGTGGCTGTGTGGTAAGTAGCTTGTTTACCAACCACATGGTTCCGGGTTCAGTCCCACTGCGTGGCACCTTGGGCAAGTGTCTTCTACTATAGCCTTGGGCTGACCAATGCCTTGTGAGTGGATTTGGTAGACGGAAACTGAAAGAAGCCCGTCGTATATATGTATGTATATATGTATGTGTGTGTTTGTGTGTCCCCCTAGCATTGCTTGACAACCGATGCTGGTGTGTTCATGTCCCCGTTACTTAGCAGTTCGGCGAAAGAGACTGATGAAATAAGTACTGGGCTTACAAAAGAATAAGTTCCGGGGTCGAGTTGCTCGACTAAAGGCGGTGCTCCAGCATGGCCGCAGTCAAATGACTGAAACAAGTAAAAGAGTAAAAGAGAGAATATGTATATATATATAGTTGAAATTTATAGATAAACAAAAGATGAAGACAGGTGTAGGAACAACAAGGTGTTTTACCTTATAGCTCGGGAATAATGGAGAAGTCTTTTATATTTCAAGTCTACACTCTTCGACAGAAAGGACTGAGGGGGGAAAAAATGGAGGGGGGAAAATGGAGGGGGGAAAATGGATGGGGGAAAAATTGAAAGGGGAAAAAAATGGAAAGGAAAAAATGCAGACGAAAAAATGTTTAAGGATTAAAGGTCCAACGTGATGAAATAGCCAGAAGAAAGAGGCGAAATGAAAGGGAGATACTAATGGTGACCTGGCGGGACAAGGTTATGTGCAAAGTGCGTGTATGTGAGAATGGAATGTGTGTGTATGAAGGGGGGAGTGTGTGTGTGTGTGTATGGGGGTAAATTGAAAAATACAAAAATACATGTTCCTGTAGATATGCGTGTGTATAGACGTGTGTGTGTGAGAGGAAGAGTGTGTGTGTGTGTGTGTGTGTGTGTGAGAGGAAGAGTGTGTGTGTGAGAGGAAGAGTGTGTGTGTGAGAGGAAGAGTGTGTGTGTGAGAGGAAGAGTGTGTGTGTGTGTGTGTGTGAGAGAGGAAGAGTGTGTATGTGTGTGTGTGTGTGTGTGTGTGTGTGTAGTCAGGGACATGTATACAAAAGCTCATTGACTATGGAACAGGTTAATCAAGTACGTACTTGTTCACACTGCCCGTGTGTGTGTGTGTGTGTGTGTGTGTGTGGTGTGTGTGTGATGTGAGCAAGCAGAAAGTCTCCCCCCACACCTAAAACCATAGAAAACGGACAGATGATGATGGTGATGATTATTATTATTATTATTAGTAACAACTGTTTAAATGTATGTGAAGGACAACAAACGATAAATGCCATGGGTCTCTGTGTGTGTGTGTGTGTGCAACAACTATAGCTACTGACTCCTGTACTATACATTAGATAATGTAGTCCTAGATACACTAGGCCTGAATTATAGATGGGATGGTCACAGCTGGAACATCTTTGATCGTAGGCCTGTCTGGATCAGGACTGACCTAGGGCTAAGCAACAACTATAGCTACTAAATCCTGTACTTTACATTAGATAATGTAGTCCTAGATACACTGTGCCTGAATTATAGATGGGATGGTCACAGCTGGAACGTCTATGATCATAGGTCTGTCTGTATCGGGACTGACCTAGAGCTAAGCAACCACTATAGCTACTAACTCCTGTACTATACATTAGATAATGTAGTCCTAGATACACTAGGCCTGAATTATAGATGGGATGGTCACAGCTGGAACGTCTTTGGTCATAGGCCCGTCTGGATCAGAACTGACCTGGGGCTAAACAACAACAGCTCTAGCCACTTATACTAACTCCCGTACTATATACATTAGATAACGCAGTCCTAGATACACGGTGTCAACCAAACCAAAATGACACAAAGGTCACATCTGGAACATCCTAGATAACCCGTGCCTCCCCCCTCTCACCGACCCCCCCCCCACCCCCCCCCGACCCCCCCCCCGTTTGATATTTTGAAATTCCGGCCCAGGAACTATAATGACACTTTGCTCTTCGTAATCGTTCGCAATTATCTCTAATTATTTTTAATTTACGTAAATTACATAAAAATAATAATGATATGCAGATGTGTAATTATTCAAGAATCTTATCTCGTCTAATTGGACTGTGGCCATGCTGGGGCACCGCCATGGAGGGATTTTAGTCGAATGAATCAACTCCGGGACTTTTGGTTTGTAAGCCTTGTATGTATTCTATTGATCTCTTTTGCTGAACTGCCAAGTTATAGGGACATAACCACACCAACTTTACTACCCACAAGGGGCTAAACACAGAGGGGACAAACAAGGACAGACAAAGGGCTTAAGTCGATTACATCGACCCCAGTGCGTAACTGGTACTTAATTTATCGACCCTGAAAGGATGAAAGGCAAAGTCGACCTCGGTGGAATTTGAACTCAGAACGTAACGGGAGACACGTGTGTGTGTGTGTATATACATGTGTATATATGTGTGCATGTATATACATACATATATATATAGATAAAACTTACTTGGAAAAGGATGCGTGGCATTCGATCATACAATACTATAAATAATATATAAATATATGTTTACTCTTTTTTTACTCTTTTACTTGTTTCAGTCATTTGACTGCGGCCATGCTGGAGCACCGCTTTTAGTCGAGCAAATCGACCCCGGGACTTATTCTTTGTAAGCCCAGTACTTATTCTATCAGTCTCTTTTGCCGAACCGCTAAGTGACGGGGACGTAGACACACCAGCATCGGTTGTCAAGCAATGCTAGGGGGACACACAAACACACACATACATATATATATACATACATATATACGACAGGCTTCTTTCAGTTTCCGTCTACCAAATCCACTCACAAGGCATTGGTCGGCCCAGGGCTATAGCAGAAGACACTTGCCCAAGATGCCACGCAGTGGGACTGAACCCGGAACCATGTGGTTGGTTAGCAAGCTACTTACCACACAGCCACTCCTGCGCGTATATATATGCGTATATATATACATATATGTATGCGGAGTAGGCAAAACAGGGACAACTAAAGAAGGGGAAATGTTCCTTGTGTTGTATGTCTTGTACTCTGTTTTTTCATTGTTTGAAAAAAAAAGTCCGTTTCCATGTTTTTGTTTTTATGTTTTCGTTTCTCATTGCGTTCAACATTTTTTGATGTCCTGTACCCATTTGTGCATGTATATATATACATATAGATTCGGCGAAATTTGAACTCAGAACGTAGCAGCAGACGAAATACCACTAAGCATTTCGCCGGAATGCTTGGCGGTATTTCGTCTGCCGTTACGTTCTGAGTTCAAATTCCGCCGAGGTCGACTTTGCCTTTCATCCTTTCGGGGTCGATTAAATAAGTACCAGTTATGCATTGGGGTCGATGTAATCAACTTAATCTCTTTGTCTGTCCTTGTTTGTCCCCTCTACGTTTAGCCCCTTGTGGGTAGTAAAGAAATATATATACATATAGATGTAGGGATGTACATAGAAGGGAGAAAAAAAGAGAAAAGGGAAATTCCAGGAGAAAAGGGCATGACATTATTTAGAAGGGTGGACTTCTCTTGAGGGGAGCACGTACCCCTCAGCCCCGAGTTCGCCCCTGGAAAGTGTAATTGTTAAAGCAAGTATAGGATGGAGAAGGTTCAGAGAGATTTTACCTCGGTTGGCAACCAGAGGTCTCTCCTCTCTCGAAGTGAAGGGAAGGGAAGAGCGTATGATGCTGGAGAGGACCAAAGATGATGCGTTACGTTTGATGTGTGATGTCTGTGTGCATATGCGAGAGAGCATTGGTGCATCGAGAAGGAATTTGGGCGTGAGAGGAATTAGATGCAGTGTGCAAGAGAGGGGGCTGTGCTGGTTTGGTTGTGTGATGCGGATGGATGAGGGGAGTTGAATAAAGAAATGCTGATCACTTAAAGTGGATGGAAGTTGTGGAAGAAGGGGACCCAGGAAGACATTGGAGAAAATAGTGAAGGACAACCTCAAAATGCTGGACCTTACGAAGGAAATGAGAGAGGAGGGCCAACATATGTGGCACATGGCTGGACTCAGGAAAAACCACCCACCACAACAAAATCAGGATCCTAAAACCAAGGTACCACATGTGGGTGCTGGGGGCCATATAAGAAGGTACCTGAAATCAAGGTACCACATGTGGGTGTTGTGGCCATATAAGAAGGTACCTAAAACCAAGGTACATGTAGGTGCTGGGACCATATAAAAAGGTACCTAAAGCCAAGGTATGTGTAGGTGCTGGGGCCATATGAAAAGGTACCTAAAACCAAGGTACCACACGTGGGTGCAGTGGCCATATTAGAAGGTATCTAAAACCGAGGTACATGAGGGTGCTGGGGCCATATAAAAAGAACCCAGTACACTCTGTAAAGTGGTTGGTGTTAAGAAGGGCACTCAGCTGCATAAAGTTGTGGCAGAGGGAGACCCAGAAAGAGATGGGACAAAGTACTGAAGGCCAATCTCAAAACGTTAAGCTTTATGAAAGAGGTGACGCAGGACTGATACGTATGGAGCATTGCTGACTCGAGAAGACATGCCCACCACTACAGAATCGAGATCCTCAAACCAAGATGCCACGTAAAAAGCACCCAGTACACACTGAGCAGTGTTTGGCATAAGAAAGGGCATCCAACTGTAGAAACCAGGCCAAAACAGACAACGGTACCTGGTGTGGGCCCTGGTCTTGCCAGTTCCTGTCTAGCCCTCCAACCCACACCAGCACGGAAAATGGACATTAAATAATGACGATGACCTCACCTTATTTAATAATTAACCAGCAGTATAGCCCGGCGTTGCTCGGGTTTGTTTTTTAGTTGCGCTTAAAACGTCAGACTTTGATGTCGCGTTAACAAAGTTTAGAATTGGAATTTTTGAAAAGTAAAGATTTTGCATTATGTAGCTTGTTATTCTCTTTAAGTGAACATTTTTCTGGTTGAAATACACCGAAAAATGGCAACACAGCAGTATAAAAAATCGTAAAAAATAGGGATTTTCATAGAAAAAAAAAGCAATTTTTTGATGTAAATAATTTTTGGTGTTAACATGGTCCAATTTGAATTTTTTTCTTCTACGGAAGGAAGAGCAAGCCTTCTTCTATCATACTCTCAATTTTGGTCAACTTGTGCTGCAGGGTCTCGGAGGAGATAGTGTTAGTTGATGGCTACCAAACCTACCACAAACAGACAACTTCAGCTTTATATAGAGAGAGATTTGTGTGTGTACATATACATACATATATATATATATATATAGGTGATGGTGTGGCTGTGTGGTGAGAAGCTTGCTTCCCAACCACAAGGTTCTGGGTTCAGTTCCACTGCGTGGCACTTTGGGTGTCTTCTACTGTGGCTTCAGGCCAACCAAAGCCTTGTGATTGGATTTGATAGGTGGAAACTGAAAGAAGCCTGTTGTGTGTGTGTGTGTGTATATATTTAAAAAATATAATAGAGGGGTCACTAATCTCCACAAATATCTAAAAATGGGACACTAGCTGGATGGGACAGTTACAAAAAATTAGGGAGTAAACACCACAAAATTAGAATTTGATTTTTTTTTAATATTTTGTGAAATTCATGAAAGGTGGGGTGCGGTGGGGGGTGGGGAATATTTCAAAGCCAGTATTTGGTGCAAAGGGCCACTGAAGTAATACAAGCAAAGACCCAACGGTATAGAGCTGGCAGAACCGTTAGCACGCCGGGCGAAATGCTTAGCGGTATTTCGTCTGCATTACGTTGTGAGTTCAAATTCCACCGAGGTCGATTTTGCCTTTCATCCTTTCAGGGTCGATAAATTAAGTACCAGTTACGCACTGGGGTCGATGTAATCGACTTAATACCTATGCCTGTCCTTGTTTGTCCCCTCTGTGTTTAGCCCCTTGTGGGTAGTAAAGAAATAGGTATTTTGCCAGCCGTTACGTTGTGGGTTCAAATTCCGACGAGGTCGACTTTGCCTTTCATCCTTTCGGGGTCGATAAATTAAGTACCAGTTACGCACTGTGGTCGATGTAATCGACTTAATACCTATGCCTGTCCTTGTTTGTCCCCTCTGTGTTTAGCCCCTTGTGGGTAATAAAGAAATAGGTATAGAGACATCGTTAAAAATTCACAGTACTCACGGCTTGATTGTGCCTGATCACGAGGCCTCCTTAATTGCAATTAAGCCGGCGCTTAGTTAACGACAAACAAACTTGCAGCAGTTGGTTTCAACGAGCAATATTCAGACGCGTTGCCATCGGCAGCGGCGGACATAGTTTAGTTTTAATAAGCGAAAACGGGAAGGAGCACTCAACGAGGATTCTGAGGATTCTGTACAGACGATGTAGATATAAAGTAGACAGTTATATATAAAGAGAGAGCGGGGAATGTGCACATATATACATACATACATACATAGTATGTGTGTGTATGTAGTGTGTATATATATATATATATATACACACACATACAAAGTAACTGGAGACTTCCTCTGATGGTCACCAGTTAAAGTGTGTGGAACCAGGATATAGAATGATGTCTCAGGCTATACACATACGCAGAGTGTTTATGTGTGTGTGTGTGTGTGTGTATGGGCATATATATATAAGCATACATACACACACACACACACACACATATATATACATACATGCAGACACACTGACAATCACATCTACACACATACACATTTGTGTGTGTATGCCTATATATATATGCCCATACACACACACACACAATATGTCAATGTGTGTGTGTGTGTGTTTGTGTGTGTGTATGGGCATATATATATAAGCATACATACACACACACACACACACACACATATATATACATACATGCAGACACACTGACAATCACATCTACACACATACACATTTGTGTGTGTATGCCTATATATATATGCCCATACACACACACACACACACAATATGTCAATGTGTGTGTGTGTGTGTGTATGGGCATATATATATATAGGCATACACACACACACACAAATGTGGATGTCAATGCATGTGTGTGGATGTGATTGTGAGTGTGTCTGCATGTATGTATATATATGTGTGTGTGTGTACATATGTATTTTCTTCTAATCTTTTCTTTGTTTCATTACATACACACACACACACACATATATAAGATGAGCTGGCAGACACGTTAGTGCGCCGGGTGAAATGCTTAGCGGTATTTCGGCGTCTGCTGTTATGTTCCGAGTTCAAATTCTGCCAAGGTTGACTTTGGCTGTCATCCTTTCGGGGTCGATAAATAAAGTACCAGTTACGCACTGGGGTCGATATAATCAACTTAATACGTTCGTCTCCTCAGTGTTTAGCCCCTTGTGGACAATAAAGAAACATATATATATATATATTATATATATATATATTATATATATATATATAAGTAGGTGAATGAATTATCCTAGTAAGGATAATTCGGTTAACCGATACCCGGGTAGCAAATTCACGTCAGAAAACATGGTTGAAGCTACATGCCAAGGGCAGAAATCCCGTGTTCTCATGTGTAAATTTGTGTGTTTTTTTAACTATGAATAAATGAAAGAATGGAGTTGAACAACGATTTTAACAAAATTCCTTTACTCTCGACATATGTTTCGAAGACTGCATATTCTTATTTCTGAAGGAATAAAGGGTGCATTATGCCGCCTTCTCATCAGGAAAGACTTGCAGTCTTTGAAACGTGTCGAGAGTAAAGGAATTTTGTTAAAATCGTCGTTCGACTCCATTCTTTCTTTCATTTATATATATATATATATATTATATATATATATACATACACACATAGATATTAAAGGAAATAGAGAATTGAAGAACCAGTGAAAATTGGAGGTTTTTCCATTCCTTTGAAGGAAATTATTTTCTTCCTTGGGTCGGATAACATACAGACACACACACACACGTGGAGCTAGTGGTTAGTATGCTGTGCTCACAATCACCAGATTCTGGTTTCAATTTGTAGTCCGGGTGGTGCGTTGTGTTCCTGAGCAAAGCAATTCATCTCGCGTCGCTCTGCGACCAATTCCGACACCTGACACGTGGCACACTGTGCCACTACAATGCTATCATCATCATCATCGTTTAACGTCCGCTCTCCATGCTGGCATGGGTTGGACGATTTGACTGAGGGCTGGCGAACCAGGTGGCTGCACCAGGCTCTTAGTTTTTTTGTGTTTTGTTAAAAGTATTCTTTTCAATTGTCTACAAACACAGCCCGGCTGAAATAGATAATGTATTCTTCCAGGAGTGAATAAAAAGTTCTCAAACTTGAGGGGATGGGCCCCTTAGATACTAAACATGGCCCACCATATATGGATTCTAATGGCGCAGGCAAGCCATCAGGCAAGCTGGCAACCTGTGTGTTTGTTCCTTCTCGAGCCATGCCTGGCTCATAAGGGCCGGTTTCCCGGTTTCCTTGGCGTACAGGTTCCCCACCTGAACGGGACGCCGGTCCGTCGCAGGTGAGCTGCAAGATGCAAGAGGAAAGAGTGAGAGAAAGTTGTGGCGAAAGAGTCAGCAGAAATTCGCCATTACCTTCTGCCGGAGCCGCGTGGAGTTTAGGTGTTTCGCTCATAAACACACACATCGCCCGGTCTGAGATTCGAACCCGTGATCCCTCGACCGCAAGTCCGCTGCTCTAACCACTAGGCCATATGCCTCCACAATCTGGCAACCTGGTCAGTGTGCCACTGCATATACATACACACATTTACACGTGCACACAAACATATATACGTATAATATATATATATGTGCAGGAGTGGCTGTGTGGTAAGTAGCTTGTCTACCAACCACATGGTTCCGGGTTCAGTCCCACTGCGTGGCATCTTGGGCAAGTGTCTTCTACTATAGCCTCGGGCCGACCAAAGCCTTGTGAGTGGATTTGGTAGACGGAAACTGAAAAAAGCCCGTCGTATATATGTATATATATATGCGTGTGTGTGTTTGTGTGTCTGTATTTGTCCCCCTAGCATTGCTTGACAACCGATACTGGTGTGTTTATGTCCCCGTCACTTAGTGGTTCGGCAAAAGGAGACCGCTAGAATAAGTACTGGGCTTACAAAAGAATAAGTCCCGGGGTCGAGTTGCTCGATTAAAGGCGGTGCTCCAGCATGGCCGCAGTCAAATGACTGAAACAAGTAAAAGAGAGATATAAATACACACGTACAAATCGTTGCTATTATGCAAAAGTGTTGTAAGTCCAAAATGTTGCTTTTACAGAAAATGAAAAAAAACGGTTTTAGCATTCCATAGCTTTACCACTGGAGCAAACTTTGGCAACTTTTGGTATCTCGGCATCAGAAGCAGCAGGAGATACAATGGGTTGACCAAAAGAACTGGCTTTTGCAAGCAAAAAGAAATACTGAAAAGACATTTGGTCAAATTTGGACATAAGTGGAGGCACATGGCCTAGTGGTTAGAGCAGCGGACTTGCGGTCGAGGGATCGCAGGTTCGAATCTCAGACAGGGCGATGTGTGTGTTTATGAGCGAAACACCTACGCTCCACGCGGCTCCGGCAGAAGGTAATGGCAACACTTCTGCTGACTCTTTTGCCACAACTTTCTCTCACTCTTTCCTCCTGCATCTTGCAGCTCACCTGTGATGGACCGGCGTCCTGTCCAGGTGGGGAACCTATACGCCAAGGAAACCGGGAAACTGGCCCTTATGAGCCACGCATGGCTCGAGAAGGAACAAAACAAACAACAAACAAATTTGGACATACAACAGTTTAACATAATAGCAACGAAATACACATATATACACAAGCATATACATACATATTCACATATGTACATGCACAACTTTTCACACATACACATATATACACATTTGGGATGAGGTGGTGACACAGAAGTGCCAGTGGAACGTTGAAGGCACCAGTGCTGGTGACACATCAGGGGCACCTGTGCTGGTGGCACGTGAACGGCACCCATACTGGTGGCACATGAAATTCACCTGTGCTGGTGATACATCAGGGGCACCTGTGCTGGTGACACGTGAAAGGCACCCATACCAGTGGCAAATAAAAGGCACCTGTGCTGGTTTGGCAAAAGTGACCAATTGAATAAGTGGTAGGCTTACAAAGAATAAGTCCTGGGGTTGATTTCTTAGACAAAATCTGGTGCTCCAGCATGGCCACAGTCAGATGACTGAAGCCAGTAAAAGAATGATATATATATATATGTGTGTGTGTGTGTGTGTGTGTGTGTGTGTTATATATATATATATATATATATATACACACACACACGCATATATATATAGGGTGTGTTATGATATTTCATTAAAAAGACATCCCAAAAATTTCTTAAAATACTTAAAATAAGTAAAAAAAATTGACGTGTGTGTTTATTTACATTAAAATAAGCTAATTCTATGCCATTGCTGTGAGTGTATAATAGAGAGGCAAAAGCTGTAGAATATTATACAGAAGTGGCTGTGTGGTAAGTAGCTTGCTAACCAACCACATGGTTCCGGGTTCAGTCCCACTGTGTGGCATCTTGGGCAAGTGTCTTCTGCTATAGCCCCGGGCCGACCAAAGCCTTGTGAGTGGATTTGGTAGACGGAAACTGAAAGAAGCCCGTCATATATATGTATATATGTGTGTGTGTTTGTCCCCCCACCATCACTTGACAACCGATGGTGGTATGTTTACGTCCCCGTAACTTAGCGGTTTGGCAAAAGCAACTGATAGAATAAGGACTAGGCTTACAAAGAATAAGTCCTGGGGTCGATTTGCTCGACTGAAGGTGGTGCTGCAGCATGGCCACAGTCAAATGACTGAAACAAGTAAAAGAGTAAAAGAGATGCAAGGCAGCAAGCTGATAGAACCGTTAGCACACCGGACAAAATACTTAGCGGTATTTTGTTTGTCTTCCGCCGAGGTTGGCTTTGCCTTTCATCCTTTCAGGGTTGATTAAATAAGTACCAGTTACGCACTGGGGTCAATATAATTGACTTAATCCGTTTGTTTGTCCTTGTTTGTCCCCTCTGTGTTTAGCCCCTGGTATTTTGTCTGTCCTTACGTTCTGAGTTTAAATTCTGCTGAGGTTGACTTTGCCTTTCGTCCCTTTGGCGTCGTTAAATTAAGTACCAGTTGTGTACTGGAGATCAATCTAATTGACTGGACCCCACTAACCCAAAATCCCAGGCTTTGTGCCTAGAGTAAAAAATAATATTTGTACTGGATGTATATTTATATATTTATATATACAATGTACCCCTGCTTATTCACGGTTCAGCTTTCACGATCTCAATTATTCGCAGAATGAATAATTGCTCGCGAAAACCACCAGAATCTCAAATATCATCTGCAATTTTTTATGACTTTTTTCATGCCATTCTCTCTCTCTCATCCTCTTATTATTATCATCATTATTATTATTATTATTACCAAGGTCACTTCACTGGCATCTGTGCCAGTGGCATGTATAAAAAGATTCGAGCGAGGTCGTTGCCAATACCGCCTGACTGGCCCCTGTGCCGGTGGCACGTAAAAAGCACCCACTACACTCTCGGAGTGGTTGACGTTAGCAAGGGCATCCAGCTGTAGAAACACTGCCAGATCAGACTGGAGCCTGGTGCAGCCTTCTGGTTCGCCTACCCTCAGTCAAAATCGTCCAACCCATGGACAAACAACAAACAAATTTGGACATACAACAGTTTAACATAATAGCAACGAAATACACATATATACACAAGCATATACATACATATTCACATATGTACATGCACAACTTTTCACACATACACATATATACACATTTGGGATGAGGTGGTGATACAGAAGTGCCAGTGGCACGTTGAAGGCACCCGTGCTGGTGACACATCAGGGGCACCTGTGCGGTACCCATACCGGTGGCACATGAAAGGCACCTGTGCTGGTGGCACGTGGACGGCACCCATACCAGTGGCACATGAAAGGCACCTGTGCTGGTGACACATCAGGGGCACCTGTGCTGGTGGCACGTGAAAGGCACCCATACCAGTGGCACATGAAAGGCACCTGGAAAGGCACATGGAAAGCAGACGTTAAACGATGATGACGACGATGATTATTATTATTATAGTATAAATTACTGTATCTCGTGGTAACACAGACTAATTTTTTCAAAACCTGATTATCTTTAATCCCTGCTCAATCTCCCATTGGTGCTATGCACGTATTGGATACAAGGAAGATTTTGTTTTGTAAGTTTTTTTGGGAAAAACTGCTTCCAGTAGCTATTTCAAGTATTTTGTTGAGTGCTGTTTTTTTTCACAGCATGTTATTAAAGCCCTAAGATGCTACCCAAACGCCCTCTACCTTCTAAGGCTTCTGGCAGTGAACCTAAGCACCAGAAAAAAGGTTACGATGTTCCATGAGAAGGTACAACTGTTGGATATGCTCCAAGAAGGTAAAATCTATGTCGCAGTAGGTCGCTACGTAAAGAAGAACGAGGCAGCTTTCAGGTCTACCGTAGCAGCGAGGCTTTGTGAAAGTGCCAAAAAGATAACGACAGCGAGAAATAAGCACTTGGGCAGGATGGATCAGCAACAGCAAGAAGAAAAACATTCCCTTGAATGGTAACATCATTGGCGAGAAAGAGCTGAAATTATACCTATTTCTTTACTACCCACAAGGGGCTAAATGCAGAGGGGACAAACAAGGACAGACATAGGTATTAAGTCAATTACATCGACCCCAGTGCCTCATCCAGCCGATGGATCAAGGCGTGTTCAATGCCTTGAAGGCACTTTACACTCGGAACTCTTTCCAACACCTTGTGGACGCAATGGATTCGGATGAGAATTTCAAGTTAAAGGATTACTGGTGTAACTTCACAATTGCAACGTACCTGTCAGTCATCCATGCTGCTCTTAAAGACAATGAAAAGAGAAATCCTCACCGGATGCTGGAAGAAGGTGTAGCCAGAGTGTGTTCAGGACTACGAGGGCTGCTCACCTGAAGATATTCAGCAAGAGGCTGCCAACAATGCAGTGAAACTGGCAAAGATACTTGGAGGCGAAGGTTTTGATGACATCACGCAAGATGAGGTCAATGACCTCATCGATGCCCACATGGCAGTAGCAGCAGTAGTACAGAAATACAGTATAGGTGTGTTCGGAGTGGTGCAAAATAGTAGTAGTAGTGGTGGTGGTGATGATAGAAAGAGGAGGCAGTGTATTGACAACTCAGAGAACCTGAGTGGTGTCTGTGAGGAGCAGAAACCATTGTAGTAGTGGTAGACAACACAGGAGGAGGCGAGTGTTCGTGGAGTATTGGTGAGAGAGAAATCGGTGATGAGTCACATCGTCTGCTTGGAGGTGTCCGCTCTCGGGTAACAGTATGCGTCACAGGAAGCCACATTGGCCCAGATATATAAACAGCACCATGGTGTCGTAACGACAGAACTATCCCAGATATCTGGGACAGGACCTCAACGTGTGTGTGTGGGGGGGTCTCAGTGGACAAGATCACATTTCAGAATTAAACTCACTGCATCTCTAATTTATTTATAAAATTCATGACTTTTGTGAAGGCCAGATTTCCTTACACAACCACAACGCACGAGGGAGTGCTGTAAAGTTCCTGGTTTTTAAGAGTATCGTGAAAGTCCTGAGTGGTGACCCAACCATTTGAGTTCACTTTACAGAGCTTAGAAAAACTGAAGGACCTCTGCAGTAAGTGTGTGAATCTGAGAAGGGAATATGCTTAATTAAGTCATAATTAACTGATCCTACTGTATTTTCTTCTACCCAATGCCAGGGACTTTTCAGTAGCCTCTTGTATGTATATGTGTATGTGTGTGTGTATATATACTCTTTTACTTGTTTCAGTCGTTTTGACTGTGGCCATGCTGGAGCACCACCTTTAGTTGAGCAAATCGACCCCAGGACTTATTCTTTGTAAGCCTAGTACTTATTTTATCGGTCTCTTTTGCTAAACTGCTTAGTTACGGGGATGTAAACACACCACCAGCGATTGTCAAGCGATGTTGACACACAAGCTTATACACACACAGACATATATGTATATATATATATACACACACATATATGCGACGGGCTTCTTTCAGTTTCCGTCTACCAAATCCACTCACAAAGTTTTGGTTGGCCCGAGGCTATAGTAGAAGACACTTGCCTAAGGTGCCATTGTGGGACTGAACCTGGAACCATGTGGTTCATAAGCAAGCTACTTTCCACACAGCCATATATGTATATATTTTGTATTTGTCTATCAATCAATCAATTTATATATGAGTTTGGGGTTGAAAAGTTCCTGTTTTTAAGGGCATTGCTAAAGACCTCATTGGTGGCCCAACCTTCCAAATTCTTTTTACAGGGCTTAGAAAAACTGAAGGGCCACTGCTATAAGCGTGTGAATCTGAGAGGGAAATATGTTGAATAATTAACTGATCCTCTTGGGTTTTCTTTTACCCAAAACCAGCAAGTTTTCAGCAGCCCCTAGTGTGTGTATATATGAAGGAGTGTTGAGAAGTTCCTGGCTTTGATGGTATCACAAAAAGCCTGACTGAAGCCCAACCTTCCGAGTTCTTTTATAGATCTTAGAAAAACTGAAGGACCCCTGCAATAAGTTTGTGAATCTGAGAGGGGAATATGTTGGATAAAATCATAATCAACTGATCCTCCTCTATTTTCTTTTGCCCAAATCAAGGAACTTTTGAGTGTTCCCTCATGTGTGTGTGTGTGTGTGTGTGTGTGTATGCTGTGGTTAATAATAAATTCTTGTATATTCCATCTTCCCTCTTTCATTTACCACACACACACATATGTGGAGGGGGTGTCAAAAAATTCCTGGCTTTAAGGGTATCACAAAAAGCCTGACTGGAGGCTCAACCTTCCAAATTCTTTTTCCAGGGCTTAGGAAAACTGAAGGACCCCTGCAATAAGTGTATGAATCTGAGAGGGGAATATGTTGGATAAAATCATAATTAACAGATCCTCCTCTATTTTCTTTTGCCCAAATCAAGGAACTTTTGAGTGTTCCCTCATGTGTGTGTGTGTGTGTGTGTGTGTGTGTATGCTGTGATTAATAATAAATTCTTGTATATTCCATCTTCCCTCTTTCATTTACCACACACACACACACACACACACACATATGTGGAGGGGGTGTCAAAAAATTCCTTACTTAAAGGATATCACAAAAAGCTTAGTTGAAGGCCCAATGTTCCAAGTTCTTTTGCAGGACTTAGAAAAACTGAAGGACCGCTGCAATAAACGTGTGAATCTGAGAGGGGAATATGTTGGATAAAATCATAATTAACAGATCCTCCTCTATTTTCTTTTACCCAAAACCAGGAACTTTTTTCAGCTGGCCCTCATACGATAAAGTATATTAAAAGTTTTATGACTAACATGTACATACCAGCTTCCAGGAATGCGTTTAATACAGCGTATCCAATAACGTTATGCCACTGAATTCAGTTGCCATTTAACTAATGAGTTCATGGATGATCAACAGAGTGGATTGGTGCGGACGAAAAATATGAATCAGAACATTTTTTTCTTCTTCTATGAATGTAAAAAAGATTGAAAATAGCTTCTGACTATGCAGAAGGTTTAATAAAATCTTTATATTCCAGGCACAAAGAGCCATCTTCAGAAGAAAAACAGGCGCAGGAGTGGCTGTGTGGTAAGTAGCTTGTTTACTAACCACATGGTTCCGGGTTCAGTCCCACTGCGTGGCATCTTGGGCAAGTGTCTTCTACTATAGCCTCGGGCCGACCAAAGCCTTGTGAGTGGATTTGGTAGACGGAAACTGAAAGAAGCCCGTCGTATATATGTATATATATATATATATGCGTGTGTGTGCGTTTGTGTGTCTGTGTTTGTCCCCCTAGCATTGCTTGACAACCGATGCTGGTGTGTTTACGTCCCCGTCACTTAGCAGTTCGGCAAAAAAGACCGATAGAATAAGTACTGGTCTTACAAAAGAATAAGTCCCGGGGTCGAGTTGCTCGATTAAAGGCGGTGCTCCAGCATGGCCGCAGTCAAATGACTGAAACAAGTAAAAGAGAAAGAGAGTCTGAGAGTCCAGTTATGAAACCAGATCTTTTCTTAGACTGTTCTTTTCTTCTGCACCTAAAATATAAGGGTTTTATTAAACTTTCTGCATTGCCAGAAGCTGTTTGTCTTCTTTCTTGTCATGTGGACCCTAGCTGAGAACCAAATACCTTAAACAGACTCAGAATTATATGGAAGCCCTCCCTTCCTGACAACATGTTGCCAGAGCAGCCAACTGGCTTCCGTGCCAGTGGCACGTAAAAGGGCACCATTCGAGCATGATCGTTACCAAAGTCGCCTTACTGGCACCTGTGCTGGTGGCATGTGTAAAAGGATTCGAGCGAGGTCATTGCCAGTACCGCCTGACTGGCCCCCGTGCAGGTGGCACATAAAAAGCACCCACTACCCTCTCGGAGTGGTTGGCGTTAGGAAGGGCATCCAGCTGTAGAAACTCTGCCAGATCAAGATTAGAGCCTGGTGCAGCCATCTGGTTCGCCAGCCCTCAGTCATACGTCCAACCCATGCCAGCATGGAAAGCGGATGCTAAATGATGATGAATAGGGGTTTCTTCAAAGCAGTTGTAAGAGTCAGAAAGGCTCTATGTTGTTGTCATGGAATAGCACAGTTGTGCTACGGAAACTTCAGCCAATCAGAGGGGTGCGTAAGGAGACGAAAGTGCAGTTATCTGCCCTCTTGGCTGGTGTGCAGTTTTCTTGCCAGTCAGTGACACATCGTTTTCTTGACACAGAACCACATCGTTTTCTCTAAGATGGAACTTGCTGGTCCATATTTCTTACCTTAAGCACAGCAAGCTTCTGAACCATTTCTGCAACAGCAAGTTTTATGGCTTTCTTTCTCACTCCTACATACATCCACCTTGTTCATCACCCGTTAGCTCTCACTACGGTCCAAACAAGAACACACAGGAGAGCACAAGCATCCGCCAAGGAAACACCAGGCTATGGCCTGGTCAGCCTGTAATGACATGCATAAGATCTGGTCATCAAATCTAAGTAGAGACTTCAAACTTGAAATCTTCAAAGCCACAGTCGAACCAATTCTACTCTATGGCTCAGAAACCTGGACGTTATCAAAGAAGCTCGAGAGACGGTTGGATGGAACCTACACTCGCCTCCTTATGAGAGCTCAAAATCTCTCGTGGAAGCGCCATCCAACCAAAATGCAAATATATGGGAAACTACCACCTGGGTCATCTCTTGTGAAAGGTAGGAGAGTCCAGTTTGCTGGACATTGTTGTAGAGCTGAAAACAAGGTAATTTCTACTCTTCTCCTCTGGAAGCCATCTACTCGCAATACCAGAGGGCGCACACTCTCCTACCCTGATGTAATCTCCAGGGATACAGGCATCCAGCAACAGGACCTCCGTAATGCCATGATGGACCGTGAAGTCTGGTGTAGCATGGTAAATTCCATTGTCTCGACCACAGTCGAACAATGATGATGAAGGAAACACCAACTTCCTCTCAATGATTAGCCAGGGATGATTTTTAAAATGAGAATATCTGAAACTCAACTGCTCTCACAAATGAGAATACTAAAAACAAACCCGACCGCTCTCAAAAATTAAGTAAAAAAACAGGAAAAATAATAATAATCCAGAATCCTTGTCGGCTATGGGATCGATCCCAAAATTTAATCAGTTCGTGCTAGTCATGAGGCCAAACGTCCCTTAAAGTTTCATCTGAATCCATCCAGTGGTTCTTGAGATATCTTGTCCATAGACAAACAAACAAACACAATTGAAAACAATACCTCTGCCCTCACTAAGGCCTTCTGGCTTTTATAACAGTTGTCCTTTTCGAAATGAGTGACCACCCACACCAAACCAGTGACTTTCCACATCCCTTTCATACCACTTTCATACCTGAATTATAGATGGGATGGTCACAGCTGGAAAATTCAGGCCTAGTGTATCTAGGACTACATTATCTAATATATAGTATAGGAGTTAGTATAAGTGGGTATAGTTATTGTTTAGCCCCAAATCAAAGACATTCCAGCTGTGACCATCCCATCTTTTATTCAGGCATAGTGTATCTAGGACTACATTATCTAATGTATAGTATAGTAGTTAATAGTAGTGGCTGTAGCTGTTGTTGTTTAACCACAGGTCAGTCCTTGTTTAGACAGATCTATGATCAAAGACGTTCCAGACATGACCATCCCATTTACTAACACGCTAAGCAGTCTTCGGAGCAGTCCTTCTCCATCAGTCTTCAACATGGAAACTGAACAACAGACCTGAAGCCTGATGGGACCCAGACGAGAAGGCCTCTGTTGGTTCCTCACCCTTTCGTGGCAGCAACGTCCTACGGAAGCGGAGACACAGTATGGTACTCTCCCGACCATCACTTTGGTAATCGAAGAAAGAAGAATACACTATACAAGACCAAGCTGGAGCAACAAGGATGAAATCTCCGGTGATGTCCTCGTCTGGAAAGCCATGCATGGACGACACACAGATATCGACAGACGAAGAAGAGCATAGATCGATTGACTTGTGGAAGACACTGGACATCCGGTTTGAGATATGAAGACTGCTGCAGAAGACCATATTTCGTATACAAATACGCATATCAAAGATAGAAAAATAGGTAATGGGGGGTACATACATATTTCAGGAGCTATTGACCTTTCTTCAGTACAGGATGTCTAGGCTGGAAAGAGTGATATTGATCTGAGCAAGTCACCTGACCAGATAGTTAATTAGGAATACAGTTAATTAGGAATATAATAGAACCTGACCGAAACTGCCTCTGTAGTACAAATAAATGTCTTGTTTTCATAAGTTCTGAATTAAAATCTTCCACCAAACCTTAGTCACAATTTATGTTCCTAACACTAGCTTAATTATAACTAGGGAAAATTTACGAAAATAAACAAAAGACGAAGGCAGGTGGTGTACAAACAAACAGATGTATTAGTATAGCGCTCAGGAATAGAAAAATTATAACTAAGTTATTTTACTAAATTCTTTGTTATATTTAAAGTAATTGAAAGAAACACAGAGCATCTCAACAGAAATATGGTAACAAAAGGGTTTAAAGACAGTCAGTCAAATGTACCTTCAATTTGCACAAGATTTGGCTGCTATTTCTAACAAGTGTAACAAAATCTGCAAATTTACCCTTTCGTTACCAACCTGGCTGAAACCACCTCTGGCCCTGTAGTACAAATGTCTTGTTTTCATAAGTTCTGAATTAGAATCTTCCACCAAACCTTAGTCACAATTTATGTTCCTAACACTAGCTTAAGGATAAGTTATTTTACTAAATTCTTTGTTATATTTAAAATTAATTGAAAGAAACACAGAACATCTCAACAGAAATATGGTAACAAAAGGGTTAAAGTTATCTGCACAGACTTTCTATAAAACTTAGGAACCAGTACAGAAAGTTACATTCGTATACAAATATGCATATCAAAGACAGAAAAATAGGTAATGGGGGGTACATACATATTTCAAGAGCAATTGGCCTTTCTTCAGTACTACACACATATCAAAAGGATGTGTTATAAATACAGATTCCACAGCCATACCAACAATCAAACATACCTCCATCGTCAGCAGCCCCACAGATATCATTATGGTTTCCACCTCTGTGTGTGTGTAGATGTATATATATATTATATATATATATACTAAGCAATAAAGGGTTTAGCAACGAATTGCCTTACCACATACCGAATTTAGAAATAGCAGTCAAAGAGTTATAGCTATTTCTTCTACTAAAAAGGGAGATCTCAGTAAAAACAGCAATTGGAAGGCAGACACAAACAGGTAAGAGAGAATGAATTGACGGCAATCTATATATATATATATATATATATATATATATATATAAACACACACACACATCCTTCAGATTCTCAACTACAATCTTTGTCATGACAGATGGTAACTGCTACCTGAGTACAGAGTAAACATTATTTTCACCTGGAACCTTATATATATATGTGTGTGTGTGTGTGTGTGTGTGTGTGTGTGTGTGTGTGTATATATGTGTGTGTGTGTGTGTGTATATATATATATGTGTGTGTGTATGTATATATATATATATATAAACATACACATTCATATACATATATGATGTATACCTGATGTGTATGTGTGCATATATATATACATATATACACACATGCATGCACACTCACTGAATGTGTGTGTATATATATATGTGTGTGTATGTATGTATATATATATAAACATACACATCCACATACATATACGATGTATACCTGCTGTGTATGTGTGTGTGCGCATACATATACATGTATATATACACACACATGCATGCACACTCACTGAATGTGTGTGTATGTATGTGTGTGTGTGTGTGTGTACATGTCTCCCTATCTTTGTTTTGGTTGTCAAAGACACCAGTGCTGTGGTTGTTATTGACAAAGCGGAGGTGGTGGAGGTTGGGAGGTGGGACGCATCCCAGTGTCTGCCGCAAGGTGGCAGCAGCAGCAGCGGCGGCGGCGGTGGGGGCGGTGGTAGGGCAGGTGGTGACCGTGAGACAAGGCTGCAGAAAGATGGAGCAGAGAGAGAGGAAGGAGAGATGGGGAGGAACAGACTTGCATGGAGGGAGAGAGAGGGAGAGAGAGATAGGGGGGTAGAATGACTGGAGAGTGTGGTTTAGGGGTGGGGGAGCACATGAATGAGGGACAGGAGCCGGATGTGGGTGGGGGGTGTCAAGACTGGGAACAGAAATAGGGTTTTAAATGGTTGTTTAAACCCCAGGCCAATCATTTGTCCAATAGACAGACAGACCTATGATCAAAGACGTTCCATCTGTGACCATCCCATCTTTTATTCAGGCCTAGTGTATCTAGGACTACATTATCTAATGTATAGTACAGGAGTTAGTAGCTATAGCTGTTGTTGTTTAACCACAGGTCTGTCCTGACCCACACAGACCTATGATCAAAGATGTTCCAGCTGTGACCATCCCATCTTTTATTCAGGCATAGTGTATCTAGGACTACATTATCTTATGTATAGTACAGGAGTTAGTATTAGTGGTTATAGTTGTTGTTTAACCACAGGTCTGTCCCGGTTCAGACAGATCTATGATCGAAGATGTTCCAGACATGACCATCCCATCCATTTTCTGATATACAGTAAAACCAAGACAACATCACCAAATATGTCACCACTAAAAAGCAAAAAAAAAAACAAATACAGATGGGGAAGAGTGAGGTCGTATGAAGGCAGTTTGGCTGACATTTCTAGCAAGCGAGGCAACCAGGAGAAAACATAAGGACAATAAAGAGAGGGTGATGGTGTCGTGGTGGGGGGGTTAGAAAGGAAGGAAAGGGGGTGCGGGGTGGGGATGTGGGCGGGTGGGAGGGAGGGGAAGTGGAAGTAATTGTCTTTAATAGTATTTAACCTCTCTGGCACACTGTGCCTTCCTGCTCCCCCTAACCAGGGCTGACGCGTCACACTGGGGAGCACAGGATGGGTGGAGGAGGGGGGTGGAGTCGGTGAGTGGCGGCGGCACCATCATCATCATCATCATCATCATCATCAACACCATCAATAGCATTATATCTCTAAGGACTTTTTCTAACCATCTGTCACTCTATCTCTCTCTCTCTCTCTCCAACCACGACCACCACCACCCCTATCGTCGTTGGACCGGGGATGGAGGCGTGCGGGGGGAAGTGGGGGGTGGGCTCAGTCGTCAATAGTCACATGTCTCTTTCCTACTCCCCTAACCGGCAGTCATTCTTTTCTCTCTCTGCACAATGGGAACATCATCACCATCATCATCGTTATCATCATCATAATCACCATCATCATCGTTATCACCGCCACCATCATCAACATTACAATCAGCATCATAATCATTATCATCACCAACATTATCATCATCAAACAACACCATCACCATCCACATCATAATCATCATCATCACCATCATCATACCGTCATCATCATCATCGTCATCATCATCACCATCATCACCATCATCATCATCATCACCATCATCATCATCATCACCATCATCATCATCACCATCATCATCATCGTCACCATCATCATCATCACCATCATCATCATCGTCATCATCATCATCATCATCACCATCATCATCATCACCATCATCATCATCACCATCATCATCATCGTCACCATCATCATCATCATCATCATCACTACCATCATCATCATCAATAACATCATCATCATCACCATCCTCATCATCATCATCATCATTATCACCATCATCACCATCATCACCATCATCATTACCATCATCACCTTCATCATTATTATCGTCATCGTAACATGACAACCATCATAATCACCATCATCATCGCCAACACCAATGTATCTGCCTCTGCCACTCCTACCCCTGAAAGACGCCAACCAAAGTCAAACCGACAGAAATCCCCCACCCCGCCCCCGCCCCCAAAGTCCTTTTCTAAATTTATTGTCCGATCTCCTCCAAACCCCACTCCCTTCCCTAACCCCCCCCCCACCACCACCGTGCCACCGGAATCACAAGAGAAGCAGGGGCCATCGTGTGTAGGAGATGGAATTTATAGGACAACGTAGCGCTTGCTTGATATATAGGGAGGGTCACAGCCGGAACGCCTTTGATCAAGACCCAGCTGGGGCTAAACAACACAAACAATAACAACAGCTACAGCCACTTATACTAACTCCTATACTGTACATTAGATAATGTAGTCCTAGATACACTAGGCCTGAATGACAGTTGGGATGGTCACAGCTGGAACGTTTTTGATCATTGGCCTGTGTGGGTCAGGACAGACCTGGGGCTAAACAACAGCTACAGCCACTACTACTAACTCCTATACTGTACATTAGATAATGTAGTCCTAGATACATTAAGCCTGAATAATAGATGGGACGGTCATAGATGGGAGGTCTCTGATCATAGGCCTGCTTGGACCAGGACTGACCTGGGGCTAAACAACAGCTCTAGCCACTTATACTAACTCCTATACTATACATTATATATTGTAGTCCTAGGTACACTATGCCTGAATATAAGATGGGATGGTCACAGCTGGAAGGTCTCTGATCATAGGCCTGCTTGGACCAGGACTGACCTGGGGCTAAACAACAGCTCTAGCCACTTATACTAACTCCTATACTATACATTATATATTGTAGTCCTAGGTACACTATGCCTGAATATAAGATGGGATGGTCACAGCTGGAAGGTCTCTGATCATAGGCCTGCTTGGACCAGGACTGACCTAGGGCTAAACAACAGCTCTAGCCACTTATACTAACTCCTATACTATACATTATATATTGTAGTCCTAGGTACACTATGCCTGAATGACAGTTGGGATGGTCACAGCTGGAACGCCTTTGATCAGGTCTGACCTGGGGCTAAACAACAACAGCTACAGCCACTACTACTGACTCCTATACTATACATTATATATTGTAGTCCTAGGTACACTATGCCTGAATATAAGATGGGATGGTCACAGCTGGAAGGTCTCTGATCATAGGCCTGCTTGGACCAGGACTGACCTTGGGCTAAACAACAACGGTTACTACACACCCCCCGTCATCTTTTACCACACCCATCTGCTACCACCACCACCACCACCACCGTGGCCCCTAAACACCTCCACCATTCCCCCCCGCCCTTCCGAAACATCCCCTAACTCTGAAATGGGTCGCAGTATTTCCTCAAGAAATTCGATCTACATCCGCATTCCCTGTCGTTGACAAACGACGCCGCCTCTACCACGACCACCACCACCACCACCACCGCATTACATCACCACATCACCACCACCGCCTCTACTACTGTCACCAAACACCACACCGCCTTTATACTACCACATCCGCCTCCCATCTCAACCACCACCACCACTGCAACACAAGCCGACGTGGGAGTCTCTAATGTGATTGCTAAACAAGCTAGAAACAATAGCCAAATCTCCCTCACGCTCCGTCCCGTTCCCACGCCTCACATTCGATAACGTTGTCCAAGGTGGACTTTTCCAGAACAGCAGGCGAGAAGCTCATCGGTGGCTGAGCTAAACAACCACACACACACACACACACACAAACATTTTTAACTTGTCATTTGACTGCGGCCATGCTGGGGCACCGCGTTGAAGGGTTTCAGTGGGGCATTATCGACTCCACCAGTTATTTATAAACACGGTACATATTCTATAGGGCCCTTGCTAAGATACGGGAACGTAAACAAACCAACAGCGGGTGTCAGGCAATAGTGACGATACAAACATAAGCGCACACACACACACACACACACGTCTGTATGTGTCTACACACACACACGTCTGTATGTGTCTACACACACACACACGTCTGTATGTGTCTACACACACACACGTCTGTATGTCTACACACACACACGTCTGTATCTGTCTACACACACACACGTCTTTATGTGTCTACACACACACACACACACACATACACACGTCTGTATGTGTCTACACACACACACACACGTCTGTATGTGTCTACACACACACACACGTCTGTATGTGTCTACACACACACACGTCTGTATGTGTCTACACACACACACACACACACGTCTGTATGTGTCTACACACACACACGCAGTGGGCTTCCATGCAGTTTCCGTCTACCAAATTCACTCAAAAGGCTTTAGTTGGTCCGGAGCTATAATAAAGAAAAGACTTGCTTAACATGTTGCAGAGCGGCACGCCGAGGCACGCCAGGCAAAAATGCTTAGCGGCATTTCGTCCGTCGCTCCATTCTGAGTTCAAATCCCGCCGAGGTCGACTTTGCCTTTCATCCTGTCGCGGACGATAACTTAAGTACCAGTTACGCACTGGGAGTGATCTAATCCACTAGTCCCCTCCCCATAAACGCCTCATAAACAGGCCTTGTGCACCTGTAAAGAAAAGAAGGGCCCTTGCCCTGTTGTTCAGGCACCCGTGGACTTTGTGCGCTTTTCCACAAGGACATTAAAGCGCCTTCCCTTTTGGGAGTTTTTAATTTGTTTAGTTTTTACTGTTATAACATTGAGTACACGCGAAAACCCATTGTATCGTCCTGTTTTTGTATGTGACCCCTTTTGGCCAATTAAAGAACTCCCTTTCTTTATGCAAAACCCTTCGTTTTTATCGTCCTGTTTTTGCCCTTTCATGTTTTTGATTTATATTAGCCCTTGTGGCCAATAAAACCAGAATTAATTAATTACTACTAATGTGATCCAGTGTCTGCTATAAAGAGTAGACAAATTACCCTCTTGGAGACACACACAGATCATCTACCTACGTAAAGCTAAATACAGAAGGAAGGTCACGGGTGGCATCTTGGTCTCATCTTGGATAGGTTTGCTAGATCAAGATTGACCATGGGTTAAACAACTGCAAAAACCGTTGCACTCGCGTCACAGACAGTATATGACGCAGTTTAATAGTGCAGCGTATAAGATGTTATGTCTGTGTGTATGTATATATATTCTATTTTCTTTCCTCCACCTCACTCTCTAGGGAATTACAACCGTGTTTCGTGGTCTGCTACCCCAACAGCCCCTTAATAGGATCCAGTTAGCTCAAGACATCATCAGGAGGAACCACGACCGGTTTCGGCCCCTACTCCTCTACCGTTTTGACGTGGCTGGGCCCCACCTTTCAGAGGTGTCTTCAGCTCTGGTGTTGGGTGCGTGTCTTCTTTCTTCTGTTCCCTGACGTCTTATTAATTAACTGTGGAGGCGCAATGGCCCGGTGGTTAGAGCAGGGGACTCGCGGTCGGAGGATCGCGGTTTCTATTCCCAGACCGGGCGTTATGTGTGTTTATTGAGCGAAAACACCTAAAGCTCCACGAGGCTCCGGCAGGGGATGGTGGTGATCCCTGCTGTACTCTTTCGCCCCAACTTTCTCTCACTCTTACTTCCTGTTTCTGTTGTACCTGTATTTCAAGGGGCCGGCCTTGTCACTCTCTGTGTGACGCTGAATATCCCCGAGAACTACGTTAAGAGTACACGTGTCTGTGGAGTGCTCAGCCACTTACACGTTAATTTCACGAGCAGGCTGTTCAGTTGATTCGGATCAACCGGAACCCTCGTCGTCGTAACTGACGGAGTGCTTCCATATATATTAATTAACTGTGGAGGTGCAATGGCTCAGTGGTTAGGGCAGCGGACTCGCGGTCGGAGGATCGCGGTTTCGATTCCCAGACCGGGCGTTGAGTGTGTTTATTGAGCGAAAACACCTAAAGCTCCACGAGGCTCCGGCAGAGGGTGATGGCGACCCCTGTTGTATTCTTTCGCGCCAACTTTCTCTCACTCTCTCTCTCTCCCTGTTTCTTGAGTAACGCTGCGATGGACTGGTGTCCCGTCCAGATAGAAACCGGGAAACCGGGCCCATGAGCCTGGCTAGGCTTGAAAAGGGCTCATATAAAAAAAATCTAATCTAACTATAACTTAACCATCCTCTCACACCGTCTCCGATGAAGGGATATCATTAACAAACATCCTAGAAACAGCTGTAAAGCCTTCTATCAATAAATGCTCTAATATCTACACAGCCTTCGTGTTTTTTTATCTCAATACGCAAAAAATTCTTGTGTGTATGTATAGGATTATACATATATACATATATAAACACATACGTGCATATATATATATATATATATATATATATATATATATATATATATATAATATATATATATATGCTGTGCAGAGTGGCTGTGTGGTAAGTAGCTTGTCTACCAACCAGATGGTTCCGGGTTCAGACCCACTGCGTGGCACCTTGGGTAAGTGTCTTCTACAACCTCGGGCCGACCAAAGCCTTGTGAGTGGATTTGGTAGACGGAAACTGAAAGAAGCCCGTCGTATATGTGTGTGTGTGTGTATATATA
>NW_021826271.1:0-37397 GCF_006345805.1 Octopus sinensis | reverse complement strand
TTCTATTTTATTGACACCGGGAGATGGAAAGATAAAGATGATCTTGAAGAGATTTGAAACTCAGAACATAAAAGATTGTAACAAAAAAATGCTGGACACTTGATTTGATGATATACCATCTTAAATGGTATTTAATCTAGCACTACCATTCCTGCCATATGAACATTCTCATAATGATACAAGACAGTTCTGATTGATGCTATAAAATTAAATATTTTGTTTGGTGCTGTACAGCAAGACATTCTGTCAACCACAATGCCACAAGACATTCTGCTTGACACAAATACTATGAGACATCAATCTGATGCTATATTAAAAGACTGCTACTATATTGTAAAATGTCCTCTCTGATGTTATTCTAATTCCAACAATCCTTAAACCTTTCAGCGCCAGTTCTATGACACAAATATTTTGTTTTTGATTGGCCTAAATTAAAACATTCCATCAAAATTTCATGTTAATGCGTTCCAAATAAGTTATTTGACTAAATTTTTCATCATTTTCAAAATTAATTAAAAGAAAGTGTATTTCAACAGAAATATAGCAACAAGAAGGTTAAAGTGTTCTAAATTAAAAATTAAAAATTTCATATTAATTCATGTTCCAAACACCCAGTTTAATAGTAACAAAGACATTTCCCTACATTATATTTTCAAAATTAATTGTACTTCAACAGAAATAGAGTAATAAAAGCGTAAATAACATTTTATCTGCTGTCTCAGTAATGATAATAGTTTCAAATTTTGGCACAAGGCCAGCAGTTTTTGAGGGAAGTGTGAAGTCGATTACATCAACCCCCACCAGTAATTGACTATCTTATCGATGCTGAAAAGATGAAAGGCAAAATTGACCATGGCAGAATTCAAATTAAGACAAGATGCTACGGAGTATTTTGTTGGGCATGCTACTGGCTTTGCCAGCCTTTTACCATAATAATAATAATAATATTAATAATAATGATAATAATAATAATCATAATAATTTCTACTATAGGCACAAGGCCTGAAATTTGAGGAAGGGGACGGTCAATTACATCGACTCCAGTACACAACTGATATTTAGTTTATCGACCCTGAAAAGATGAAAGGTGAAGTCAACCTCAGCAGAATTTGAACTCAGACTGTAAAGACAGATGAAATACAGCTAAGCATTTTGCCTGTAATAATAATAATAATAATAATAATAATAATACAAGGCCTGAAATTTAGGAGAAGGGCTAAGTCAATTACATCAACCTTCGTACTCAACTGGTACTTATTGTTTTTGACCTGAAAGGATAAAAGGCAGAGCTAACCTTGGTGAAATTTGAACTCAGAATATAGAGTCAAATAAAATGCTGTTAAGAACTCTGGTCTGGTATGCTAACAATTCTGCCAATGCACCACATTAGTGAAACAATAATAATCCTTTCTAATAAAGGCACAGGGGCTGAAATTTTGAGAGAAAGAGGTAGTTGATAACAATGACTGTAGTATTTGACTGGTACTTTATTTTATCAACCGTGAAAGGCAAAGTTGACTTTGGCAGGATTTGACCTCAAGGTGTAAAGAACTGGAAAAAATGCTGCAAAGTATTTTGTCCAAAGTACTAACAATTCTGCCAGCTTGCTGGCTTAATAATAATGTTTTCTACTACAGGTGCAAGGCCTGATATATATTTTGAGAGAGAGGGATAGTTGATTACATCAACCCCAATACTTGACTGGTACTTATTTTATCAACCCCGAAGGGATGGAAAGCAAACTCATCCTTGGCAAAATCTGAACTTAAAGACAAAACAAAATGCCATTAATCATTTTGCCAAGCATGCTACCACCGCACTACGTAAATAATAATAATAATAATCCTTTTTACTATAGGCACATGACCTGGAATTTGATGGGAGAGGAATAGTCAATCATATTGACCCTGAAAGGATGAAAGGCAAAGTCAACCTCGGAAGAGTTTGAAGGAAGAATGTAGCAACGAGTGAGATGCTACTAAGCATTTCACCCAGAATGCTAGCAATTCTGCCAGCTCGCTACCTTAAATAATAATGATGATGATGATAATAATAATAATGATGTTAATAATAGATACAGTACCAGGCAGTAGTTCTCATGGCTTCACTTTTTAAATGATTGGAAGTGTTATCATGTACATTGTTTTGTCTTGGTATAAAAGATGGGCTACAGCAAATATTCTGTTCAATATCACAGATTTACTTGTCAGTTGTTTGACCTTAACCAGCTGAGTTTGTCCCTTAGCAGCTGATGATATGTGCATCTCTGATCACGAGCAGAAGTAGTGGGGGAGCATCATAGCCATGTATTGAGAGGAATAATAATAATAATAATAATAATAATAATAATAATAATAATAATAATAATAATCCTTTCTCCTAAAGGCACAAGGCCTGAAATTTTTGGATAAGGGATATTAGTCAATAACATCAACCCCAGTGTTACACTGGTACTTAATTTATCGACCCTGAAAGGATAAAAGGCAAAGTTGACCTTGGCTGAACTTGAACTCAGAATATAGCAACAGGCAAAAATATCGCTAAGCATTTGTCCAGTGTGTTAATGATTCTGCTATATCATAATAATAATAATGATGATGATGATAATGATAAAATTAATAAAAATAATGGTTTCTAATTTAGGCCCAAGACAGCAATTTTGAAAGGAGAAGTAAACTGATACCATCATCTCCAGTAATTGATTGGTATATTATTTTTATTAAATCTAGAGAGATGAAAGGCAAAGTTGATCTAAGCAGAATATGAGCTCAGAACATAAAAATAAATATTTACCACAAGGGCTCCAGATGAGAAACTATTAAAGGACATGAAACACAAAGACATGAAAGTTAAATAGAAATCAAATAAATTCAAAAAGGGATTAAAAAAAAAAAATGAATGTTATATATAGAACACAAAGGTATGATAGCCCCCTGAGGAGAGGACTGTCAATCAAGAAACTGATGATTTCTAACATAAACAGAAACCACATTTTGGGGGTGGGGTGAGAGAGGGACTTATTTTAAAGTAGAACATGTCAAGTTCTTCAATCCAAATAAATGACTGATATATATTTTGATGCTCTTAGAAAGAAAGGTAAAATTCAATAACAATATTAACATAAACAAGAAGCATAAAATACTTTCATCTTGTAGTAATTGTTGTGGAAAGCTAATAAACAATGGAAACATGACATCTGTGTAGCATATTGTTTTCATTAGAGACTGGTCAGTGTTTAGTAGATGATGATGGTTAAAATTATGACAAAAATATGCCTTGGCAATATCATGAAGTATCTGACATAGAACGAAAACAGTAGTGAATTGATAGTCGTTAGGGGTGTTAGATAAAATGCTTTGTATAATTTGTTCTGAGTTCAAATCCCACTATGGTCAATAAAATGAATACCAGTGCAGGCTGGTGGATTGGCAGAATTGTTAGAGTATTAGAGCATTGGTGAGTTCAAAATGAGCCAAGGTCAACTTAGCCTTTCGTCATTCCAGAGTTGATAAATCCTCCAAAGGAAGGGAACAGAAAACTACTCTCACAAAAAGTCCATTCAAGAGCACAGCACTTTTCATGGAAGTCACTAGGAGCATCTTCTATCAACCAGATGGTACTAAAAGGAGGTAAAAATGGCATTCCAAAATGAACCAGGGTGTTTAGATATAAACCATATATGAAACATTCAAAGTACTACCAATATAAAAGACATTTATGATAAATTTCTCACTAAATGGGTATAAGAAAGGGAGTTTTGAGTTAGAATATCTGTTGAAGCAGATTTGTGGAGCAAATGCTTATCTCCTAAAAAAAAATCTTAATGTTTGGGGAGACAACAAATGTTCCTTAAAACTTCATCTCATACTAAAAAAGAAGTGTTTTTCTTTTTTGACATTCTTTTTCCTGCTTGTTTGTAATATTTTTGGAAACACAACTCCTTCAACAAAACCATATCTGTAATGTAACTCAAGCTAAAAAGTAGTAAATAAGTTTATCTACAATGGTGCATTTCTATGAACACAAATCTTTTAAAGCCAATAAAAATCAATAGAGATATATTATTTCTTTCAGTACCTTGTTAAGGGAATTTTGTATTTTTTTGCCTACTTTTAAAGTATTTGATATCAGATATATTTTTATGAACTGTCAAAATGTTAAGGTATTTATTCAACAACTTTTTTTTCTTTTGAACACTAAAAACTTCAACAGATTCATTTAACCAGTACTTTTTTAAAACCCTTAAAATTTTAGGGTATTTTTTTCATTATTTATATATATTTTTTTTCTTCAAAGTTCTGAAAGTTACCTCTATCAAATATCATCTATAAACCTTTAGCATTCAAACTGGCATATAACAAGCTCAAATATTTTGTTTTATGTTCAAACCTACCTACAAGTCATTCAAAAGATAGATAATCACATCATCAAAATGTGAATAAGCATTACATTTCACAGAGTAATCTGAATGTTAAAGTGTTAATTAATTGACAAACAGTATATTTAAAATGCATTACACTTATTTATCATTTCTTCTTAAAATATCAATTTCATATTTAAGAACCAAGTTTCTTTTTTTTGTTTTTGTAGGGTTGAGGACATAGTCAAAGAAATCTACATCAGAATACAGCAGGTGATCTATTTCATCAACAGACAAGAGAGGAAACCTTAGCATTCTCAACCACTCCTACACCGGGTCACATTTAAAAGACATGTACATTTTTTTTGTTTGTTTTGCAGTTAAGAAATAAGAAGCAGGAAGAGGGACATAGCCAGGGAAAGCACTAAAATCAGACATATTTGAATTGCACAATGTTTTTGGCTTTCTTTTCTTTTTGTTTTTTTTTCTCCCTTTGTTTTAAATATTTAAAAGCTACAAAAATAAAATATCAGTTCTTGTAATACTGATGGCACAACCTTAGTAAATAAAATTATTATGGAAATATCAAGTAGCAAAATAATGACAGCAAAAAATTTCTTTAATCTATAGATTGTCTTTGCTTTTCATGTATTTATCTTTTAAAGTAAAAATTTCGGGGTGCGAGTATGTGTGTGTGTGTATGTGTGTGTGTGTGCAGCACAGACTCTTAGTTTCAGTTTGAATTTTAAAAAAAACAACATCCTCTACATTTTGTTTGACATAAACCAATGTAGTATATATATATATATGGATGGACAAAAACAAGGAAAGACAAGAGGGGCAAGTTTCCACAAAGGCATTATTAGTTTCATGCTTGAGAAGAAAAAGGAAAAAAGGTCTCAGACATTTTGGACAGAGTCCTTGATGAGTAAAAAGAGAAAGGTGATAGAAAGGAGGAGAGAGAGAGAGAAGAACAGTTAGGGGCTGGGTGGGTATGCAGTTTTACAGGAATTAAGAACAGAGGGAGTGGTGGTGATTTTTGTGCATGTAAAGAAGAGTATTTGTGTAGGGAGAAGGGTATGATAAGGAATAAGTGGTGTGGGGGTGAAGGTGATTGGCTGGGGAAGAGTGAAGTCAAGTGGGATGTGAATGCAGTAAAAGTGAGGGAGAAGAATGGAAGCAAAGAGAGGAGGAAACTGAAGAAAACGGTGTATGTGAGACAAAATTTAAAGCAGGGACAAGTTGAAAAGTTACAAAATAGCTAAAGGTAGAAAAAAAAACATGGAAAAAAATCAATGGTTAGCGAAATCACCCATCCCAGGAAAACAGTTGAGCAGCTGAGCATGAATGAGTATGTAAAAAGGTATAGAAGAGAAAAATGGAATGGTTAAGAAATGTATACAAAGAAGCTCATGCAGAAGGGAGGAATGAGTATGAAAAAGATATTTAAAAAAAAAAGGTATACATACAGAGAATAAAAGTTATAAGGCTAATAAAATAGAATAGAAGGATTATGTTAAAAGGCAGAAGGGATTGGGATAGAAGGGTGAAAAAGTAATTATGTGTACATCACGTGGAAATTGCAGCAGAGAAATTGGTATTCATGTGGAGAGAGCATGTTTAACTGAATACAAAATGTGGAAACAAATTTCAGAAATCTAATTAAAAGAGGAAAATATTGAAAGACTAAAAAATGGCATATAAAAACAATGTGAACTATATTGAAATTTTAAAAACATTACAATCAATCAACCATGAAATTAATCTAATAGTTGATGAATTTCCTGTGTTAATCACTAATATGTTTGCTTAAGTCTTGTCTCCTAAAAGTAAAATATTCTAAATTAATTCACTATCGTTTATACAAACAAGACTCTCGAGACACGTACAACCATGTTTATAATTGAGATGGCTAGTAATAAAAGAATCATAATCATCATTTCACATCCAGCTTCCATGCTGGCTCACTGGACAGTTCAAAAGGGTGTGATGAAAGAGAGGACTGTTATGCATCAATGTCAACCACATGTATACTGGGTGCTTTTTTGTGACACCAGTACTAGTGAGGATTGCAAAATGAATATATATACACATATACATACATATATATATATTTATATATAACTATATATATATACACACACATACATATATATATATATGCACACACACATTTATATATATATACACAAACACATGGTGGTAAAGCACGACCTTTGAATGTTGGGCCTCTCCGAGGCAATGACAAGTGACCAAGTTCTTTGGAGATATGCTGTGCTTGAGAAGACCTGGCAAGCCAAATGAGACCGTAACTGTGGCCTATACCAGTGCAGCATAACCAGCCCATTTAAGAGGACCCTTCAATCATTGGGCAGTAAACTGCACTTACGAAGACCTGTTGAGGCAAATGAAGTCATTGTTATAGCCAATGACAGTACCGCCTGATTGGCACCCATGCCGGCGGCACATAAAAAGCACCATTCAAGTGTGGTCATTGCCAGTACTACCTGACTGGCTCCCGTGCCAGTGACACGTAAAAAGCACCATTCAAGCGTTGCTGATGCCAGTACTGCTTGACTGGCCTTCGTGCTGGTGGCACGTAAAAAGCACTCACTACACTCTCAGAGTGGCTGGCATTAGGAAGGGCATCCAGCTGTAGAAACATTGCCAGATTGGATTGGCGCAGCCTTCTGGCTCACCAGCCCTCAGTCAAACTGTCCAACCCATGCCAGCATGGAAAGCGGACGTTAAACGATGATGATGATATACATATACACACACACATATATATATATACATATACACACATATATATATACACATATACATATATGAATACATATATAAAAATATATATATACACACACACATATATATAATACACACACACAAGATATATATATATATATGTGTGTGTGTGTGTGTGTATGTGTGTGAATGTACCTGATGTAACCCAGATTGCAAAATTGATGCAACACAATATGATGCACAGCATCCCATCAATAAAGAACAGTCACCGGATGAGTCAAAGCGATCGTCGTTACAAATCCATCTTCTGTTTACTTAATCGGTAATTATATATCTATAGCACTGAAACACTGACCTATTGCCATATATTCATTTGTGTGTGTATGTACATAGTTGTTGATGATTGAATATATTTATTTCTTTATTGCCCACAGGGGGCTAAATATAGAGGGGGGCAACAATGACAGACAAAGGGATTAAGTCAATTACATCGATCCCAGTGCACAACTGGTACTTATTTAATCAACCCTGAAAGGATGAAAAGCAAAGTCAACCTAAGCGTTTCGCCAGGTGTGATAACGATTCTACCAGATTGCCACCCTAATGATGAATGAATATATTATATATATATAAAAATAAGTTACACACAAATATATATGTGTATGTAATTGTGGAGAACATAAACATTTTATGCTGAAAATATGATATGCAATTAAAAGAATTTTTTAAAGCTATTTTAAAATAGAAGTTATTTTTTAATGAATTCAATCATACTTTCAACAAATAATGTATATGTGTGTGTATGCATATGAAATTTAGCAATACCATATACTGGTACTTTTCTTTAAAAAGCAATTATTATCAGAATAGAAATTTCAGTGAAGTGAGCTTCCAGAAAGAAATACATATTTATGCAAATATATATTAATTGATTCCACACAAACTTATAAAGAAGTTCTAAATGCTATATATTTTGTTTCAGTCAATCACTCTCTATATATCTGTGTGTGTGTGTGTACACAGATATAGTTTTGAAGTTAAGAAATATGCAAGAACCACATGGTTCCTCAATCAATCCTGATGTATGGCATCTTGGCCAAGTGAATTCTACCATAGTCTCAGTTTGGCCTGAGAGCAGAATTTGGTAGACAGAAACTGTGCTGAAGCATAGTGTGTGTGCGTGTGTGTGTGTATATATATATACATACACACATACATGTGTATGTATGGTCTGTGTTTATGTCTGGATGTTATTCCTGTTGTATTTTCTTTACATCCAGTAACTCAGTGGTTTAACAAATAGAACTTAATAAAACCAAGCAGTAATAAGTATGGGGCAACATGATCAGTTAAACTTTTGGAAGTGTTAGCCTGGCATTGCCATAGTCCAATGACTGAAACAAGTAATGGAATAAAAGAACATGAGGATTTATTCTGTAACTACTCGGATTCTTGGTTATATATGATAATACATAGTAAAAAGCTGTAGTGTGTATATTGAGTACCCATTCTCTTGTTTGCAACTCCAAACAAATGTATATATAGACAAACAGGAGAAATCAAAATATGAAGCTATACATTCTATATATAGTATTATAATGTAAGGATTGAAAAATATATATCATACATTTTATTGTCCACCCAGTAACAGGTGATGTTCATGTATTGAAATCCTTGGGACGGATGCTAACAATACCATGTTTTGGAATTAGATTGACTGATAAAACTCCAAGAAATTCAGTGGAGGAAATGGCAGCGTTTTATATTTGCATAATGAAGGCTGCTAACCCCTGTGGTCCCTACAGACTTGCTGGTTATTCTTTCGGTGCCTGCATAGCTTTCGAAATGGCCCTACAGTTAGAAACCGGCAACAAACCAGTTGAGGTTCTGATCCTGTTCGATGGCTCTCCACATTACTTCCATTCTCACTGTAATTATATAACCAGGGAATTACCAACAGATTGCTCGACTAAACTGTTCAAAGAGTTCCTGGATATTGGTTTCATCCTGAACTTCATTAGTAATTACAAGTCAATTAGTCAGGACACTAAATTACTGATTCGCTCATCTTTACTGAAACTAAAAGGTACTGAATCAAAACTCAGGTAGGCCATTAAGTATTTATTTGGACGACCATTAATGAGCCCTCCATCAGGTAAGAAAAACTGGTTGAAGGTTTATACGAAACTACGAATGAAACAACACCCAATATTCTCAACAACGACGGAAGTCCTACGAATCTTTCAGACACAGAAATGTCGGGACTTCATCCAGAACTGCCATTCTGGTTATCAATACAATCCCAGAAAAAAATACAATGGTTGCATCCATTTATTACGAATCAAAACGGAACCAACAGACTCTCTCCCTTTATCGTCTGATTATGGCCTCTCAAAATTGTGCACCAAAGTCTGCATTAATTACTACGATGGTAACCACCAGACATTCCTGAATGAAATTAGTTTGGCTAATGACATAGAAACTCTCTTGAAAGAGAAAGATTAATCAAATTTAAACATTGCTATCTTTGTCAATATTATCAATAATTAACTAATTTTCTATTTATCAACAACTATGAAAATGAACTTATCTTGTGTTTTCGTTTATAACACATCTGTCTTTTGAGTTTGTGTGGTTCATCACTTGTTCATTTGTATTCAATATACAGAATCGTATTCAATTAATTATAGCTTAAATTAATTAGTTAGAAATACTTTAATGTGCAAATATTAGCAGCTAAAAAATTCAATGCTTCTGTGCACCCCTCCACACCAACTCTATAAATACTACAGGTCCCTCCATTTCAGTCACAGTTAAGGTCAGTCTAACTGCAGGGGGAAACTCGAGTAGACCATAATTTTGTTTAATATAATAATCATGCATGGTAAGTATTTGAAGCTAAATGCATGTTTGCATACATATATTCCGTTAATATTTTCATTTTCAGGCCATGTCCATATAGTGATGTACCTGAGCATTTATATTTGTATGTCGTTTTATATGAGTGTTGTGCCAAAATCTGATAAAATACTAAATATTTCTTATTATAAAAGGCTTTAGAATTTGATGCCTTTCTTTAAAGAAAAAAAAAAGAAAAAAAATCACTTTAGTAGGGAAAGAAATTTATAAGAAAGAAAAGGCACCAAGAGGTTATGTTAGGACAGTATTATTAAACCATTATTACCAGTGCCACACTTTGTCTTTGAGAAAGGCAAACAGCTGCTGGCCTTGACTATGAAACAGTTAATAGGTACCATAAAGTGTAAATACATCCATCATACATAAGAAATGGAAACATTATTGAAGCGAAGGTATTAGAGTTCTCTCTCGAAGATTTTCTTTTAAAGAAAACAACTTTGAAGAAAGAAAATAAAGAGCAAATAAGAGAGAGGGGGGGTAAAATTATGGTAGGAAAGAAGGTAGAGTTGATCTATGGGTAACAAATCTTGTAGAAATATACAGTTAATAGTAGTTCCAGTTTCCATAATTACAAATATCGTGTCAGAGATTGGAAGTAAGAGGGCAAAAAAATATTTAAAAAAACATACAAAAAGGGATAAACACAAAGTAAGCTAATTAAAGGGTATGGGAATGAAAAACTCCCTAAACCTTTATGACAGAGAGAATAGAAGAGAGAAACGGAGATGGAAAGAGGAGAAAGAAGATGGACAACAAATTAAAATGGTTAATTCAATTAATGTTGCTTCTATTATATGAGACTTGGACCAAAGTCTCTAACAGTAACATTGCTAATGTTCTATAGTATTAATGATAATCTGAAATGAACAAATAAACAAGTGGTTAATAGGATCAACTAGCTGTTGAAACCCAAAGCATGCCAAGTTAGTTATCAGGTTATAGAAGCTGCAGGTAAGGCAGGACACTACAGATATATCAAAATATTCATGAGAATGTATAAGTCAACTTCCAATCACAATTTTATGTAAGTACATTATTTTTACAAACACCAGATTCACCCTTTAGCATTGATATTATTTTGTTAAGCATAATGCTTATCTATTCAAATTGGCTTGAATTAAGTATGCATTATCTCATTGCTCCTACATTTGAATCACATGATAGTATGTTTTTAGAATGACATTTTATGGTAGGTGTGAGAGGCCAAATTTGGCCAGTTTGACTACAAAACAGAATACGTGGACCTGATATGGCCAGTTTAATTGCTAAAGGGTTAATGGTGACACGGTTAGTAAAATTTATTACACCCCACTCCCCAATTCTGAAAAATGCATGGACTTTGAAAAGAAAGCAGCTGTAAACTGAAGAAATAAGTTGAAATGGAGATAAAGTTCATTATTCTCATAAATGGTGAAGCAAAGCAACCAAATATTAATGTTAATGTCTTTGAAACAACAGGAATATAAAGGTATAGAAAATTCCATAAACAATCCAGGTTTAATTTGAAAAATACTGAAACCTCATACCACAGTAAAGTTGAAAGGATGTCTATCTATCTATATATACATACATACATATATATACATACACACACATATAAACACACATATATATAGGCAATATATTTTGTAACAAGAAACAAAAAAATTCTAAAATTTAACATTCTAAACATGGATGCAAATGCTTGTGATGAACATGTCCTATATGTTACAATAAAAGTAAAAATCATCAATATTTAGCAGCAATAATAATAATAATAATATAATAATAATAATAATAATAATGATAATAATAATAATAATAATAATAATAATAATAATAATAATAATAATAATAATAATAATACAGCAGTTGCAATAAGTGGAGTTAATAGTTTTTAGCACAGACATAGAGGCCTCATTTTTTTTTCCCCGCAGGAAGGAGTAAAAGTCAAATAAATCATCCCCCAGCCCTTGACTGATATTTTATTCTTTTTTCAACCCCAGAAAGATAAAAGGCAAATATAACCTTGGCAGGATTTGAACTCAAAATATAAAGGGGAGTAACTAAATGCTGTAATACATTTTGCCCAATGCTTTTAAGGAGCAAGCAATCCACAATTAATAATACCACAAAATAAAAAAAAAAAACGTTTTGGGGTATACAAATATCTGTGTGTATGTGTGTGTGTGCATGGAGGGAAAGAACACGGAGATTATATTAACAAAAAAGTATGAAATAAGCAAATTCAGTTAGGTTGTTATCCTTCAACAGCACTGAAGACAAAGTTTTCAGCAAATACCCAATGAAAGTGAAGCAGCAATGAGCAAGGTCAGTGTAAGTATCAATGACTGGCATAGAACTATCTAAATATAATACAATATTTTATATATTGTAATTTTTTTTTCTTTTGCCTGCTATACTCCTGGAAACACTTTAACATTTATTAACTTAGCTTAAACAAAAACAAACAGAAAAAAAAAAGAGTCAACCAACAAATAAAATGCATCAACACTGGTAACTATGATGATATTAAAAAAAAAAGCATCAAGCCTTTTACTATCGACACACCTAAGTCTGCCCTTGGTCTTGTGATACAAACTTCCTATTTTAAAGTTAACAAAATTAAAACCTTCCACCAAAATTTCTTGTTAACGTATGTTCCAAACACAGGCTTAGTATGGTTATTTTACGAAATATATTATTTTCAAAATTAACTGAAACAAAGGCAGTATATTTCAACAGAAATATCATAACTGATGTGTTAAAGTGATCTAACTTAAAACCTTCCATCAAAATGTTATTTTACTAAATTCATCATTTTCAAAATTAACTGGGAAAAAAGGTTGTGTATTTCAACAGAAATATAGTAACAAATAGGTTCAACAACCAACAAAAATATTTCACCATTTGTAATTGGTGGTTGTGTGTGTATATGTCTGTTAGAGAGAGGGGGAGAGGGAGGGAGTGAGGGAGAGAGAGAATGAGAGAGAGAGAGTAGTGAATTAGTCAATAAAAACAGGCAAAGTAAGAGTGGAATAACCAAATAAACATATCCTTAGCATTGTAAACCATGCTAACCTGAAAAATAGAATAAAAATCAAATGACTCTGTAGTACTGGTAAAAGTAGCCATGACTTTTTACCATTTACCAAGCGTAATATTTAAGATTATTCAATCATTGGTTAAAAAACCACTCATTTTTTACTTTGAGATTCAACTATTGAAAAAAAAAGAGAAAAAAAACAAGTCAGCTGGCAGGGGTTTGAAGTTTTACAAAAGAAGGGTTGTTGTTGTTAAGGTGAAGTTAAAATTATTATTCTTAACATCTTTGTTACCTATTTTTATTATAATTTTTGGTATCTCCTTTAAATTTCAAAATATATTGTTTCAGGGATTTTTTTTTGTTGTTCTGACATTTGTTTTCGGTGTGAAGAAGAAGAGTTGGCGCTTACATTTTTTTCATTTTAAGAATATTAAAAAAATTACGTTAATAACACTATGAGAAATTATTGAGAAAATGACAGAAACTTTTTTTTTTAAGAAAGCAGATTTCTATAATGAATGTTAATCTAAGTTTTTAGTTTCTCTTTTGATGAGTCTCAAAAGTTTTATGTTTTAAGGTAGAGAAAACAGGAAATTGTGGATTACAGGAAGAAAGAAAAATTGCCTACAACCCAAGGGACCATTTATCAGAGTTGGCCTTCCAACAATATACCCAGTGCTCTAAAACACTCAGAATATTGTGAATACATTTTAGTAATGAAGCCATTTCTTTCTAAATATTCACAAATAATGCTTTCATTTCGCTTTTTTTTTTTTTTTGTCTTTTGTAACCCCTCCCCTATTTCCTAAGATATTCAGGTATATATATAGTTTAAAGAGAGAAACAAGAAATATATTTTCAACTGATAAAGAAAGAAAAAAAAAAGTGAATGAAAAAAAACATAGACATATGCATATAGATAATATGAATTAGTCATCAGAGCATAAGATCAGCCATTGGTATCTTAAAATATGGATTTTTAATTTCAAACACCACACATTACCACTATAAACATGTGTCAATCAATTTTATGATTTTGTATATGAAAAATAAAGATGTAATCAAAGATTCATGTTATTATATAAGATCTACACAGGCTGCTCATAAGTTACATTTTACAAGATTTACACTATCTGCCCATATAAAACTGACAAAAACTTATACATAAAACAGCATATGTTATATATCATTATATCAACACAAGCTGCCTGTATGCAATACATGATGTTTATTCCAGTTTCCCATAAGTTATATATTATAAGATCTACACAAACTGGCTATAGAAAAAAGATGCATACTAGCAGCCTATAGGTGATATATATTATATTAACTACACTAGCTGTACGTATGTTATATACATTATACCTACAGAAGCTCCCCATATGTTACACGTCAGATGTATACTAACTGCCCATATGACAATATATTTCATACTCTTGGAGAAATATAAGCATGAAATAAGGAAACTTGTAAAAATGCATGTGTGTGTATATGGTGCTTATTTGATTAAAAATGACTTGGAAACATCTTAATGATTCATGTGTAGTGTGTGTGTGTAGTGTCTGGGGAGAGTCATTCTCTTTTGGTGTCTTATAATTTAACACACTCACCGGTAAAATTTTCACTTATTTCTTTTTTATTTTTCTAAAATTTTCGTTGCATCTTGCAACCTTTTCAGTAGTTTTGACTCTTTTATTAAATTATAAGGCACCAAAAGAGAATGACTCTCCCCAGATACAACAGAATATGCTTCAACACTCACATAAAGAATCTTGCCAACCAAATCCAAAAACGAAATATATATATATATATATACATACACACACAGACATACATATGTACACACATATACGTGTGTGTGTGTGTGTGTGTATGTGATTTCTAAGATTTATCCTAAGTAGATGTGACTATTTTCATTCTATTCATGAATTGTGTTGCTATATATACAGTTAAAAAATTAATAGGCAAAACATCAAGTAACTCCAACAGAACTTCCCACATGTACAAACTGGAAGCAATTGAAGGACTATAAAATCATATGCTATTATGATTGAAAATATCAATGACTGTCAGCTAAATGCTAAACATACAAATGTTTGGTGGTGTATGAAGACAATATAAATAAATAAAAATCTTGAATGATATAGGCTGATAGTCTTGTATTCTAGCAGCAGAAAAAAAAAGTTTATTTACCAAGATTATGACTCAAATGAATTTAAGATGCCAGTTATCAATGATGTGACAATGATAATATATTATTCTACTGTGGGCACAAGGCCTGAAATTTTAGGGGAGAAGGTGGTCAATTACATCAACTCCCTAATCAACTGGCACTTATTTTATTAACCCTGAAAGGATGAAAGGCAAAGTCAACCTTGGTGGCATTTAAATTCAAAATATAAAGGGCTAGAAGAAATGCTAAGCATTCTGTCCAGTATAGTAACAAATTTTCCAGCTCACCATTTTGAGGGGAGAAGACAAGTTGACATCAACCTTAGAGTTGACAGATTCTTATTTTATCAACCTTGAAACAAGATAAAAAGTAAATTCAACATTCATGGAATTTAAACTCAGAATGTAAAGTTATACCACTAAGCCTTTTGTTCACCATGCTAATGATTCTGCAAACTCACCACCTTAATGATAATAGTAATAATATTAATAATTTCTAACTTCAAAAATATATTGAATTTTAAAAGAAAGATGGTAGAGTAGGTAGAGTTCATTAAAATGGTTATTCAGTAATTAGCTGAGCCTGGAACAAAGGAAGACAAACTGAAACATGGCAAGATTTGAATTCAGGTCAACTTTTCCCTTTCATTCAACTGAGGGCAAAGTTTACAGAAAAAAGGTGGACATATTGTACTGATTGTAAATGTCATTGAAAAAGGAGACCATTCAAAATAAAGAACTAGCAGGCATGACTGTGGTTAAAATGAATACTTTGTGACCACGTGGTTTCAAGTTTGGTCCCACTGCGTGGCACCTCAAGCAAGTGTCTTCTAATATAGCTCTGGTCAACCAATGCCTGTGTGCACCTTTGAGTCAGTGTTTGTCTCCACCATGTCCATTTCCAATTGACAACCTGCGTCAGTTTGTTTATACCCCTGTAACTTAGCAGCTCAACAAACAAGACTGACAAAACGATACAAGACTTTTAAAAAATGTCCTGGGATCAATTTTTTTTCCAACTAAACCCATCAAGGTAATGTTCCAGTCCAATGACTGAAACAAATAAAGGCTAAATGACAAAAGATCTCATGAAAAGAAGTGAACAACATGCAAAAAAGTTAAATTAATTTTTTTTCTTAAAGACCCAAGTGAAGGAAAATATTTTGCACTTAAATGGGAAACCATTATCTTTTAAATGCTAATTCAGTGTATAATGTAACTGAGATTATTACAGATGTTTGTATATCATCACTATTAAACAGCGTCTTGTGTGTCTCATTAACTGAAATCAATTCATTGACTAAAGATAGAGACCTAGGGATGGGATGGCATGGAGTGGTGAGAATAATCTTTTTTTAGCAACTGATACCATTTTTTTTATATATTTATTTTAGTTCTCAGTTAATTGGTTTATTTCATTTATGTTGGGAAAAGCAGACATATAACTTCGTCTTGCAATAAACAGACAAAAAAGTTTCCATGAATATTATTATTAGTAATAATAATATGAAGAAGAATTAATGATCAATTCTATCCTTGTAATATCTCTTCTTTTGTGCTCTTGTAGTAAATAAGTAAAAGGAGTTGGTATATTCAACTACAGCTCTCTTCTAAAATTGCTGGCCTTCTGCCAAAATTTGAAACCATCATTATTATCATTAAGGTGGCGAGCTGGCAGAATCATTAATTTTTGGGGTTGATAAAATAATTACCAGCCAAGTACTGAGGTTGATGCAATTGATCTGCACCACCCCACCCCTCAAAATTGATGGCCATGTTCCAAACGGAAAAAAAGAATTATTATTGTTATTATCATAAAGGTAGTGAGTGTGCCAGACAAAATGCTCAGTGACATTTCGTCCTGCTTTACATCCAGAGTTCAAATTCCACCAAGGTTGACTTTGAAGGATTATTATTATTATTATTATTATTATTATTAGTTTCACTGTTGATTCATCATTACCTTCACTGCTATCACTATAATCATCACGCATCCAACCATTAATAGTAGTAATTTTCATTGAGAAATGTGTAATAGCTAATAACATTTCCATTTCAGAAGAATTTTTGCAATCAGGGCATCTTCATAGATCACATGGGATTAATATGAGATTAGAATCAAGCAAAATAGATAGCTCCTCACCTCCAGTTGTTATGGATGTAATACACTTCATCTAGTGGAAAACTTCCTTTGTCCTGACCCCCATTTTTTTATCTACTGCTCAACAGTTTTAAATGTCATTTCTTTATTCTAGATCAAAAACTAAAGTCTTAAACAAAATGTAAAGCTGTAGCATTATTAATAAGAGAAAAAGGATATGGCTATATCAAAGGATTTGTATAGAACAGAAAACAGTAATAAATATTAAAACTGTGAATGTGTAAAATAGAAATATGCAAATTAAGCTATCCACTATAGTAATAGCATAATTCTTGACTGTTTTATATAGTATATCTAGTGCTATTGATTGGAGAAAGTAAGTGGGTATGTCTGAAAAGCAATCAACAAACTGTGAACTGGTCTGCTTTAAGTCAACCCATACCCCATCTTTCTTTTTATTCACAAATTGAAAGCAAGAAAGGAATCAGTTTACATTTTTATAACTTCCTATCATAAATAAGGCTTTCTGATATTAAAATTTATTCCAGTCCTTAAAATCGAATGTTTTACTTTTACCAATTATCACAGAAAAAGAAAAAAAAAAAGGGTTACATTGTTTATAAACTGTCAAGGAACATAAACACATTTACACTTATTTACAATTTTTTATTTTATTAATGACCCAAGGATGCTGAACCTTTCAGACAAGATGACAAAAGACCAAGATGCCTGGTGCCTTGCTGTACTCAAGAAGACCTGTACTCCTCAGAAGAAGTGTTAAATACTGGTCCTCTGGTGAGGATTGACCTCAAGAGACCTGTGCTGGTGCTATGTAAAAGTGCCTGTGCAATATCACATAAAAGCACCCGTGCAGTGCCGTGTAAAGGAGCCTGTGAAAAAGCCACATAAAAGCGCTTGTGTGGTGCCAAGTAAAAGTACCCATGCAATGCCACCTAAAAGCACTCAATGCAGCTCCACTTAAAAGCGCCCTTGTAGAGCTACATTCAGGCACCCAGCACACTCTGTAAAGTAGTTGGCATTAGGAAGAGCATCCAGCCATAGAAACAAAGCCAAATGAGGATGGAACCTGGTACAACTCCCCAGCTTGCCAACTCTAGTCAAACTGTCCAACTCATGCCAGCACGGACAATAGATGTTAAATGATGATGATGATGATAGATCTAATTAACTACTAACAAGCATGGTTGATTACAAGACAGTGTCAAACAGTTTTTTTTTCAATATTGTATTAAAACAATTTAAAAAATATTCTGTACTACTCTAGGCACAAGGCCCGAAATTTTGGGGAAGGGGGTCAATCAATCAGATCGACCCCAGTACGCAACTGGTACTTGATTTATCAACCCCGAGCAGATGAAAGGCAAAGTCAACCTGGGTGGAATTAATTTTTAAAATATTTTGTTATCACTATTTAACCAGGTGAGTCCTGATTCAGTAAACCTGTGATGAAAGTAATTCCAGATATGACTGTCCCATCTATTTAATTGATCTACTTTTGTAAGCAAAACATATCTACGACTACATTATCCATGTGTCTCTTTTTTCTTGTAAGACAATGAGGCAAGATTTGAAGGATATTTGGACGCTTTTGTTCACCAATCAAGTAACTGTACTGATACTTCTTTCACTTGTCTCTGGCACTCGGTTACAACGATGAGGGTTCCAGTTGATCCAATCAACAGAAAAGCCTGCTCATGAAATAAATGTCCAAGTCATTGAGCACTCCATTGATGCGTGTATCCTTAATGTAGTTCTCAGGGAGACAGTATGACACAGATGTGACAAAGCTGGCCTTTTGAATTAGGGGTACTACTCATTCTTGCCAGCTTATATTTAACAGTTTAATATACTGAAGTTCAAATTAATTCACCAGTTTGCAGCTCACTTTGCAACTATGCTGTTTTAGGATCAGCCTCATCATGCAGCACCTTGGGTATCTTCTACTGTAACCCCAGGCTGAGAAATATCTTGTGAGTGAATATAAATAGATGGAAACTGTGCATATATATGTGCATGTGTCTGTCTGACACCCTTCCCATCGCCTGACAGCTGGAGTGGTTTGTTTACATCCCTGTAACATAGTGGTTCAGCAAAAGAGAATGAGAGAATAAATACCAGAGACTTAAAAAATAAGTGCTGAGGTCAAATTATTCAACAAAAAACCCTTCAAGGAGGTACCCCAGTATGGCTGCAGTCCAATGACTAAAACAAGATAAAAGGATTTCATTGCTAACATTAATTTTTTTGTGTGAATATATAAATCGAAGTGGGTGCAAAAAATTACAGTGAAATTCATCTGCTAGCAAAAGTGGTGGTTTTTATCTTTGCTGTTATTGTTTAGCCCAAGGTCAATCTGACTGAGCTGACCTATAGTCAAAGGCCATTCCAACTGTGATCATTTCATTTTTTTTTTTTATTAAAGGATATCTAGGACTACATTATCTAATGTGTCCTTATCATTTTTTAAGACAGTAGGATTAAGATGTGATGGAGTTTTGATCACCATTTCTAGCACTTCAAGTATTTGCATAGAGGCTTCCTTGTTGGCTCATGGTGGTGATGATGGTAATTTAATCCTAAATTCAAATGACTGAAGTAAAAGAGTTTACCTTTGTAGAACCATAAAGTTGACTGGTCAAATATTTATACTTTTCTTTTTATTCCAAAATATCAGGTGATAGCAATAATAATAATTATAATAATAATAAACACCATCCTGAGTTAAAGGTAAAAATGTCATCATCTTCTGGGATGTCCCAGTCAATACTGACAGAAGAATCTGGACTAATTGACCAGACATTATTAAAGACAGGAAAGAAAATATTTGTAGATTGATAGATGTAAGTGGCCTCACTAATAAAAATATATCTGTAAAGGAATTTGACAAGCTTAATAAATATAAGGACCTGGAAGTTGAAATACAAAAAAAAATGTGTCATCTTTAAGCAAAAACTCTTCCTGTTATTGTAGGTGTCCTAGATATAATAAAAAAAAAAAGATGTCAAAAACATCTAAACATCCGAGGGGAACCATATCTCAAAGAAATCCAAAAGATTGTGTTGACAAGTACTGCCCACACCCTTAGTAAAACCTTATCAATCCAAACTTTTGTGTTCTATTATATGATAATAATCATGTCTTCTATAGGCACAAGGCCTGAAATTTTGGAGAAGGGGGACTAGTCAATTATATCACCCCCACCCCCCAGCACTTGATTGGTACTTATTTCATCGACACTGAAAGGATGAAAGGCAAAGTCAACCTTGGCAGTACTTGAACTCAGAACATAAAGACAAACAAAATGTAGCTAAGCATTTTGTCCAGCATGCTAATGATTTTAGCAGCTCACTGCCTTAATAATAATAATAATAATAATAATAATAATAATAATGATAATAATAATAATAATAATAATTCTTTCTACTATAGGCACAAGGCTTGAAATTTTGGAAGAGGAGATTAGCTGATTAGACTGATCCAAGTGCTTGACTGGTACTCATTTTATTGACCCCCAAAAAGATGAAAGGTTGACCTTGGTGAAATCTGGACTCAGAAAAACAGCTAAACATTTTATACAACGTACTAACAACTCTACCAGATCGTTGCCTTTGTAATAATGCTTTCAAGTTTTGGCACAAAGCCAGCAATTTCAGAGGAGGGATAAGTCAATTACACTGATCCCAGTGCGTAACTGGTACTTATTTAATCAACCCCAAAAGGATGAAAGGCAAAGTTGACCTCAGCAGCACTGCCTTAATAACAACAACAACAACAACAATAATAATAATCCTTTCTACTAAAGGCACAAAGCCGGAAATTTTTGCAGAGGGGACTAGCCAATGGCATCGACCCCAGTGTTTCACTGGTACATATTTTATTGATCCCCAAAAAGGCAACATCAACTTTGGCAGCACTACTTTCATAATAGTAATAATAATAATAATAATAATAATAATAATACAGTTCTCAGATTTTGGTCTCCTTGCAGAATATATCATTGCTATTTATAGATAACACCTATAGTAAAATGTCCAACTGGCTGATACTTAAGGTCTCTGAGTGAGACTTGAAACAGCTCATATAAAAGAAAGCAACAACAACAATGAAAATAGTATTAATAAACTATTGAAATATGGCAAAAAAAGCTGAATATTAGGGAAGGATGAAGAATGACTATAACAAGCCCTGGTGCATGATCTGCACTTAATTTATCGACCCTGGATAAAAGCGAAAGTCAGCCGTAACAGGACTTTAACTCACAATGTAAAGGAACATATGATAAATACCACAAAACATTTAGTGTTGTACTCTTTTAATTTTACCCCTCTATTGTCCTAATAATATTAACTCTTTCTAACAAGGGCATAAGGGAAGCAATTTTTAGAAGGGTTAGTGAGTTACATGAACATTAACACTTCATACTTCACCGGTACTTTATTTTATTGACTCCCAGAGGGATAAGAAGCAAAGTTGCCTTTGGTGCATCATGAACTCAGAATGTAAAAATTTAAAAACAAAAACCTGGAGCAAAAATGAGGTACTCTTTTGATGCTCTAATGACTTTGCCAGAAGTTGTGTAAATTGACAGACTTGAAAGAAAGAGGTGGGGAAAAAAAAAGATATCCAAGTTAAAATCAAAGAAGCTTATGCAAATAAATGTGCATGCATACTTGGGTGGATGTGTATTTACATACACACACACAAATACATACATATGTGTGTATATATATATATATATATATATATATATATATATGTTTTTTTTCCAAGTTAACATGGGTTTGGCTGAGGAATTAATTGATGCAGGGTTTTATGGTTGGATTCTCTTCCTGCTTCCAACCATTACCAATATATATATATATATATATATATATAAGCACACACACACATATATATATATATATATATATATATATATATGTACATACACATATATATGCATACACAAATATACACACCACATATATATACATACATATACACACACACTCCACTTATACATGCACATATACGAATGTGGAAGAGTGTATATATGTGTATACTCAAAACATGACTGAAAAAAAACTGAACACATTACCTTTACTTCTTTTTTTTGAATATACTCAAGCATGATGATGTAAATATGTTGAAAATGTTAATTCAAACATTATAAGAATGATTAAAAATGATTCTTTTGAAATTACATCATTAACTGTATTCAATCCAAATAAATAAATTTTAAAAACTATAATACATGTTAATAATGGATTTTTAAACCAGCATCAAATTTACAAGCAAAACAATAATGATAATATAATAATAATAATAATATAATAATAATGAAAACACTTGTTAATAAGATAACATGAAATAGATATTTTTGGAATTATATTATTTCTTTGTTATATAACAGAAAAATTGATAAAATAGGGTATTTTTATTATTAATAATAAATTTTGTTTTGTATAATAATATAACTTTATATTTACACAATACATTTGAATAAAATAAAATCAAAGATGTTTTGTGGGTGATGTATAAAGAAAGAAAAAAAACTGAACAAAATAAATGGACATTTTTTGTTGTTTTTTTTCTTTGATATTGGATAAAAAGAACAGTTTTGAAAATGAAATGGAATTTGACAATATGAAAGTGAAATTAGTTAAAAAATATTTCTAACTAATATTTTGGTTTCAGAATGTATTTTAGAATGAAAAATAAACTAATCATATTTTTTTCTTTTCTTTTTCACTTCAGAATAGGATTCAAGTGAGATCAAATGAGGCAGATAGTAGGTTTTGTTTGTGTTTTTTTCTTTTATTTTCTTCACTTTTTTTGTTTTAAGAGTAACAAAGCACCAGAAAGAGTATGTATATCTACAAAACTTGTGTCACCGGATGTTATTAAAAGTGGAGGGTGTAGGGAAAAGAAATAATTACATATTACTAATGATAATTTGTTTAAATATTATAAAGAAAAAGACAAAATAAGAAAATATTCATTAGGTAAAAATTAGTAACCTAAAATATTTCTTTGAGGTAAGTAGAAGGGAAAGAGTATAGCCAGAATGCATGTATCCAAGTGTGTGTGTATTGTATGTGTGCACACACATATATATATATATACATATATACGAACATATATACATATATATACAAACATATATATAAATGTATATATATATATAATATATATATATATGTACATACACATATATTGCATACACAAATATACACACCACATATATATACATACATATACACACACACTCCACTTATACATGCACATATACGAATGTGGAAGAGTGTATATATGTGTATACTCAAAACATGACTGAAAAAAAACTGAACACATTACCTTTACTTCTTTTTTTTGAATATACTCAAGCATGATGATGTAAATATGTTGAAAATGTTAATTCAAACATTATAAGAATGATTAAAAATGATTCTTTTGAAATTACATCATTAACTGTATTCAATCCAAATAAATAAATTTTAAAAACTATAATACATGTTAATAATGGATTTTTAAACCAGCATCAAATTTACAAGCAAAACAATAATGATAATAATAATAATAATAATAATAATAATAATAATGAAAACACTTGTTAATAAGATAACATGAAATAGATATTTTTGGAATTATATTATTTCTTTGTTATATAACAGAAAAATTGATAAAATAGGGTATTTTTATTATTAATAATAAATTTTGTTTTGTATAATAATATAACTTTATATTTACACAATACATTTGAATAAAATAAAATCAAAGATGTTTTGTGGGTGATGTATAAAGAAAGAAAAAAAAACTGAACAAAATAAATGGACATTTTTTGTTGTTTTTTTTCTTTGATATTGGATAAAAAGAACAGTTTTGAAAATGAAATGGAATTTGACAATATGAAAGTGAAATTAGTTAAAAAATATTTCTAACTAATATTTTGGTTCAGAATGTATTTTAGAATGAAAATAAACTAATCATATTTTTTTTCTTTCTTTTTCACTTCAGAATAGGATTCAAGTGAGATCAAATGAGGCAGATAGTAGGTTTTGTTTGTGTTTTTTTCTTTTATTTTCTTCACTTTTTTTGTTTTAGAGTAACAAAGCACCAGAAAGAGTATGTATATCTACAAAACTTGTGTCACCGGATGTTATTAAAAGTGGAGGGTGTAGGGAAAAGAAATAATTACATATTACTAATGATAATTTGTTTAAATATTATAAAGAAAAAACAAAATAAGAAAATATTCATTAGGTAAAAATTAGTAACCTAAAATATTTCTTTGAGGTAAGTAGAAGGGAAAGAGTATAGCCAGAATGCATGTATCCAAGTGTGTGTGTATGTGTATGTGTGCACACACATATATATATATATATACATATATACGAACATATATACATATATATACAAACATATATATAAATGTATATATATATATATATATATATATGTATGTATGTATGTATGTGTGTGTGTATATATATATATATATATGTGTGTATGTATATATATATATATATAATATATATATATACACACACATACATATACACACATATATATAGAGAGATAGAGTGGAGAAAGAGAGAAAGACTGAACATATAAAAGTAAAAGTAAAAAAATGATAAATGACCTTTACTTGGTTCGAACCACTATGGTTCTGGACAACAAATGCAATAATGCATATGTGCATTGTGTGTTTATATTTGCATGTATGTATGTATGCATGTTGTTATTACATTTGAACTAATGCGGTACTTGACTTGCCAACAAGTATATGATGCCATGTATGTATATATAAATGTGTGTATGTGTGTGTGTGTATGCGTTTAAATGCTAAAGTAAAATGCGTCTTTCACGGGTACATGAGAGTGTACAATAATACACTTGAAAGTCAAAAGTTAACATCGTGTAAAATATCAGAACGAACACTGAGATTGGACCGAAAAATATAGTTGCAAAAAAAAAAAAAAAAAAAAAAAAAGAAAATAAAGAAAAAGAAAAATATTTTAAATAGGACAACAGCAGACTTAGACATTTTTGAAAGTCTAAATTGTTATATTTAACAAAAAAAATAGAAAAACAAAGAAAAAAAGAAGCAGCACTAAGACGGAATCATTTGGACTGGAGTTGGACTTCACTGAAAGACAATGCATCATAATTTTTTTTTTTTTTTTTTTGCTTTGTTTTGCACTCATTTTCTTTCTGAAGTAATGAGTGAAAATATATCTGACAGAAAAAAAGGTAAAATGAATATATGAAAGACAATACATATTGGATATCCCAAAAGAAAAGGAGAAAAAGTTTAGAAAACATATATTCAAGTAGCTATGACAAAAAAAACAAAACAAAATATATGTAATACTAAAAGACAGGGTTACTAAGTACAGAAAGATGATTTTTTTTTTTCAAAACAAAAAAAAATGTAGATATATCACTATACAAGTAAAAATTGGTTTTGAATTTCAGTGCTATAAGCAAAAAACTATAACAATCCATCAATAAACACGTGGTTTATAATATCACAAAATTATACATAAAAAACAAAGACATATAATATATATATATATATATATATAATATATATATATATATTATACACACACACATAGACATAAGCATACACACATTCAACAAGGAACTGAATCAATGCTGGACCCCAGCTACAAACTATTATATATGTGTGTATGTATGTATGTATATATATATATATATATATATATATATATATATATATATATATATATATACATATATACATATATATATATATTGCTGTAGTTCCAGCTCATAACTGCGGCTATGCTGATGCACCACCGTTAATATATATTAATATATATTAATATATAAATATATATATTAATATATATATAAATATATATACATATATATATATAATATATAAATATATATTAATATATATATATATTAATATATAAATATATATTTAATAATATATATATATATATTCATCATACATACACATATATAAATATTATTATCATTTAATATTCATTTCTCCATACTTACAGGGGTCACAGTTTGTAGCAGATTTTCTATGGCCGGATGCCCTATATATATGTATATATATATATATATATATATATATACATACATACATACATACATACACACAAAATTTATATGTTATACATATAGATATTATATTACATACACATACATAAATACATATAAATATATATATATAATGCATATATACACAAACACATCTATACATATACATTTTTTATTTTTAATCATCAAAGTCACTCAAGGGCAGAGAGTGCCATGCACAAAACTCTGAGACTTTGAGTCACTTTGTAATATATATACACACACACACACACACACATATGCATATGTACAAAGAAAAGAAAGCTGTGTGTTTGTGTATTAGTATGTATAATGTTAAACAAAAAAGAAAAAGGAAAAAAGTTTATGATATATATATATACATACACACACACATACACACACAAAATGTATATACACAGACATATAAGTACCCCTTGTTTACCGATCTTAAAAATTATGAGATCAGTAAATACTAAAATGTGTGAAAGTGGGGGAATATTTTTAAAATGTAGAAGGTAACAATTTTATTTCATTTTATTTTAAAAGTAAATCATAATTTTCCATGAATCCCTTAGTATATAGTGCCCAAGAACATTACACCCAATGGTTGGCCTTGTTAGTTCCACATGCATACATGGTTGTACCTTGTACAAAGCTCAAGTCAACCACTACCACTGCCACTTCAAACAAGATTGGTTTTTTAGATTACATTTCCAGAAAGCACTTTTAATTCAGAACTAGAATATTTTTATCTGAATTGCTACTGGACTAAGGATAACAAAAACAAGAGCAACAATAGTACTTATTACCCACCTCACACTTACCACCATCACCACAAAAGATTAAAAAAAAAAAAAGCTAACCAACTGACCACAACAACAGTAGCAGTAATACAAATTCTTTAACCCTTTGCCTGTGATACACAGGACATATTTCCCTAACATCCGTACAACATATACGATACACATTCCCAAGTTTTTCAATGAGAAGATTAATATAGGACTTATGAAAAGAAATCTTTATATTACTCAGAATGTATGAAATAAGGATTAACTAAAAGTTTGAAAATGAGTAAGGGTGTTTAGAACAAACTTATGAAAGTGCTTTTCACAAGCAAAGGGCTAAATGCTAATATATTGGTATCACATCACATATCAATATAATTGTTATTGGTAATGTTAATATTGGTTAGTGGTTAGCTCCAGGTCATCCTTCATTTCAAGCAGAACTTATAATCATGTTTTTCCAATCATGATCATCCTGGTTATCTAGGGTATGTCTAAATCTTTTTTTAAAAAATAAATCTGGCTGCTTGGCTAGAGAGAAAGGATTGGTAAAATGATAATTTTTAATAAGTTTACACAGTTCTTAAAAAAAAAAATCTTGTCAGATGATCAAGGATCTAGGCTGTTTTTTTTTTCTACAAAGCTTGAAATTTATTGTAATTTACTTCTAGTTTGAAAATTAAGAGAGAAAAAAAAAATTTTGGCACAAGGCCTGAAATTTAGGTGAAGGGGTAAGTTAATTACATCAACCCCAGTGCTCAACTGGTACTTATTTCTCAACTTGAAAGGATGAAAGGCAAAGTCAGCCTTGGTGGAATTTGAACTCAGAATGTAAAGATAGATGAAATGCTATTAAGCATTTTATCAAACATGCTAACAATTCTACTGGCACACCACCTTAAAAAAAACAATAAAAAGTAAAAAGAGAAAAGTGGCGTAACATGTGAAAGAAAATATAAACAAAGGTAATTTCAACCTATATAATCATTTCAAAGATATGAAATCATTAAAAAAAAAAAACAAAATCAATTCATTTATATCTTTAACAAATTTGGTATGTGTATTAATTAAACATAGTGTTTACTTATAAATGGGTGTGCAGGCAGAAATGCAGAAAAAAAAGAAAGAAAATATATAGACACTCATGAACTGGTGATTCAGAACTTAGCTTCACAACCACGTGATTCTGGGTTAAATCCCATTGTGAGACACCTTGAGAAGTCTCTTCTACCATTACTTTCAGGTTGAGTGAAATTTGGTATATACACATACATACACACACACACACAATGTCTATGTAGAAAACTGAGGCTGTAGAAGCATGTATATGCACACTATGTATACAACTGGGTCCCTCAACCAGTGACCTCGACAAGTTCTACAATAGCTGCTTTTTCTCTTTATCTCCTACCCAGACAACAGAGTCTCTCTCCTAAGCCACTTACAAATAACATCAACATCTTGTTCTTACCATCAACACTCCTCCACATTTACCATTCCACAAACACTTTTGTTTTATCTATCTCTCAATCACTCCACACGCTTGCAAACTTTTAAGTCCACCCTTCATTTCCCATTACTATCCAATCTACTCTATTATCCTGCTGATGCAAGTAATGAAATCAGAACCGGTCACTACAAATCATTTCATATCACCATTTCTGTATTGCCAATCATCACCCACTCTCTTGAGCTACTTTCAATTGAACCGATCATTCTTATCAACTTCCCACTCATATTTACCATAAATCATCCCAACCCTTGTTCACCTATTATTATCTCACTACCTCCATCCTATGTTTATATTTTCCTCTCATTCTCCTTTCAAACTCTTGCAACCATATCCACCTTTACTGATTCACCTATCTTCATTCTCTCTTTCATTCATCTTGAGCACGTTATCTGGAGGGTACATCTATCTCTCTTCTAACCAGCCCACAATCCAATGTAAAATGCATATTAACCATGAATCTCCTCTATAACAACAAGCCTATTCCTAATCCTCCTATCATACTTCAACTTCTCAATACCTCACATAAAGCAGCCTTCTTATATCCTAATTGTCCTCTCAGTCAAAGAGGTTTTTTAGTCTTGCAAGCTACAGGGTAACCTCACTAGTGCTGGTGCCATGGAAAAAACACTCAGCACACTCTGTAAAGTGGTTGGCATAAGAAAAAGCTTTCAACCATAGAAACCATGCCAAAAATGAGACACTAGAGAAAATATAAGAGTAAAAGAAAAACACACATTATACATGTGGGTGGGTGTGTACATACATACATACATACATATATATATATATATATATATATAGAGAGAGAGAGAGAGAGAGAGAGGTGCATATATGAATACACACACATATATAGATAAATGCATACATGTGTATACATAAATATATTCATGCACATGTATATGTATGTATATATATATATATATATATATATATATAGGCATATATGTATGTATGTATTATTTCATTAAAAACAAAAAGATTTTTTTTCTATTGATATTAACAGAAACGTATCTTTAATTCTTTGCAAACTGTTTTTGCCATTTCCACATTATTCATACTCTATATTTTACCTATTAAAACTGTGTGATTAGGAATCAAGGAATTGATGTGGACTTTCAGTTAAAGCAGTGATGCACAAACACTGGCATGTCACAAGCTGTAGCTAGGTGTATGGGGAAAAACTTAAATTATATTTAATCCTTTACCATTTAAACAAGCTTATATCTGGCCAATATTCTACGTGTTTTACATTCAGAGCAGCCAGATCAGGCCTTTCTCACTTACCCGACAATGTCATTTTAAAAATAAAGAATCACATCATAAAAATCTTGAAGCTATGAGATAATGCATGATAAATTTAAAACAATGTGAATAAATAAGCTCCACATTTGACAAAGTAATCTGAATATGAGAGAAGTAAGTGTGAAAAATACTAACTCAAATGCAAAACAAAAATTTGGATAACAATATTTGCTTTTTGAATAAAGAAGTGATATACAGTTCAGCAAACCATTACCCATGAGCAGGTATGGTTTGGTAACAAATACTGTGATTTTGCAAATTGATTTAAGTACCTATGAAATCATGAGCAGACATGATTCCCTCTCAGAACCCTCATTCATGACCCTGGACGAACATCCAGCACCCAACTGGTATTTACTTACAGTTGAGTAGTGAAGCCTGGTATTGGAATTGAACTGATGATCTTAAGGTATGCAGCTGAACATCTTAACCATTGGATCATGCACCTTCATAAAGAAGTTATGTACTTAATAGCTTTCTGTGGTGTACATAATGGATGTTTATAGACTAAAATATATTTTTTTGTTTTAATACCTTTCATGACTTTATGCACAAAACACATCAAAATATTTTTATTTTCACTAAATTGTGAGATGAAGTAGTAAAATGCTGGTAACCATGGATCTAAAAGACTGAAAATATAAGCTTGATTATTGACAATCGTTACAAAGATGTAACTGTTGCTTAGCTACAGACCAGCTGTTATAAAGCAGATGCTTGGGTGAATGCATTCCAACCATGAATATCCTGCCTTTTTTTTTCTAGACACATATCCATGTATACATATTCCAATATATCTTTTGCATTTAAGATGAGAAAGAGTTGGTTGTTATTTCTACCAGAGTGAGTGACTGCAGAAAGGTCATAAGGTTGGCTCATAGTTATAATGATATACATTTGGCATACAGTTGTAACAGAGATGCTATCGTTGAGTATACATAAACAACTGCAAGATGCAATGAGTGAAAATTAATTATCCTCCTCATGATCATCATAATTTTACATCCACATTTTTCCATACTGACATGGTTTGGATGTATTTCAGTGTCCTGCTATCAAAATTTGTCATCATTAGATACTCACAACAGATACAACAGGACATATTTGTATTTGTTGCTACATTGTTAAGCCCCTATTTTTTGTTTAAATTTATTTTAATTTATAACAAAGCTATAAATATGTATATTTTTAGTGAATAGATTAGTCATGAGATTTTAAGTTTGATCCCATTGTGCCTGGGCAAGTGTCTTCTAGCAGAGTTTTGAGTTAACTACTGCTGTGTGGGAGAAATTTGGTAGGTGAAAACTGTGTAGAAGCTGGTCACTGTGTGTGCGTGTGTGTGTATAATTTTCACCTTAATTGGTATCATTTTATATGCTGGCCACTGTCAAAATTTAAAAAAAAAAGTTTTATCCTCTATTATTATGTATGTATGTATATATACACAGACACACACACACAATACATAGTGGGGTATTGCTTATCAATAAATTAGTGTGTCAAACAAAAGTTACCTTGTAGTATTTATTCCACTTGATCAGAAAGGTGCATGGCTTAGTAGTTAGGATATTGGACCATATTTTGTAAGGTCATGAGTTCAATTCCCAGCGATGTGTAGTGTCCTCAAAGCAAGACACTTTTTATTTCACATTGTTCCAGTCCACACAGCTGGCAAAAATGAGTTGTACCCATCATTCAAAAGGGCCAGCCTTGTCATATTCTGTGTCATGCTGAGTCTCCCTGAGAACTATGTTATGGGTACATGTGTCTGATGAGTGCTCAGCCATGTGCACATTAATTTCATGAGCAAGCTGTTTAGTTGATCCGATAAACTGGAACTGACAGGATGCCAGTTATGATTAGAAGTACCAGGAACTAGTAGTAATTGGCCAGTTAGAAACTGATAACCAATGATACCATATTTCACAAACAGATGATATATAATATAACTCCCCCCCCCCAAAAAAAAACTGTAATTAATGCTTTTGCTTAAAAGTATTGATATACCTGAAATTATATCGACAAGAAGTTAAAACTAGGTTGTAGAAGATGAAGTTTGTTAATAATTCTAGCATTCTATAACAACTCAGATATTTTGTAAATAAGCCTAACAAAGGAAAACTATAAGGCTTATATTCATTGTAGATAAGATATGAAAGGAATACAGATGATAGCAGTAATGCAATAATGTAGAAAAAGCAAACAAAATTGACAAAAAACAGATTACAGAGAATAAAATACATATAATATTTCATCAATGTCTAAAATATTTTCCATGCAATTTTCTAAAATTTTCTTAATTAATGAGCCTTGCAATTTTTTCTTCCTTTCTTTTAAACAAATATTCATAAATTTCCGAATTTCAAAACATAAACATAGCAATATGTTATTCTTTTGAAATTACATTTCACAGCTAAAATGTGAAAAGTATACAAGAGATAGTCGGGAGTAATGCATTTTAAGAAATAAAATTTTAGGATAAATAAATAATCTAAAAAAAAAAATTGAAAGCTGTGAAGTATATGTAAACATACACATTAAAACAAAAAATTTACACCTTGGCTGCATGTGTATGTGTGTGCAGTGATTATGTGCATGTTTGTGTGTGTGAACAAATAAATGAATACAATAGAATAGAGAAACCAGATCAACTGATATGTTCAACAAAGACATGATTTAAGAGACTATTCCAATATTTAAAACAAACAAACAAAATAAAAACAAAAAAGATTTTTTTCCTATTTTCTTTACAAAAATAAAATCGAAGAAAAGAGTTTTAAAACAATTTGGTTACTCTCGTCGCAGACGTTTCCTTGTTGAAGTCTGATCAGCAGCTTCTAGACCACGCTTATTATGCCTGAATTCTACTTGGGATTGTGCAGTAAGCTGAAGTTTTATAGCACTCGCATTCAGTTTAGCTGACTGCAAGATTTTCCTCAAACCTTTCATTTTTTTACTCCGTAAAGCTAGGGAGACAGTTGGCAACACATAAGAGTTTGCTGCCCCATCAGCAGACTTTCGACACATCATCATGTCAGCAGGACTTTCAGCTTTAAGAAGAGAATCCACTGTCATGCCAAAGAACGGTGTTCCATTTGACTTGGTACTGAGAAATTCATCGTAATCAACTTTAGTATCTGCATTAGTAGCGCCGCCTGTAGCCGAAGCTAAAGCAAATGGCTCCCCACTGCCAAGCAAATAATCAGGGTTCAATATTGACTCTCCGCATGCCTGTGCCAAAGCAGTTATATTAGAATTTGGGATATTATCTTGACCATCTTCTTCAGTCTTGGACACTAATTCTTCTATAGCACATTTAATTTGGTCCTCACTTGACTTGCCATTGATCTTTTCAAAAGACTTTGTAACACCCAACAAAATCTTATTCTGATCACTAGTTTCATCATTGTTATTATTATTGTGTTTTTTGTTGTCAAACTTCTGTGATTGTCCTGATTTGCGGCGTCGCTTTTTAGAATATTTTTTGTTCAAACTTTCTGTAATTGAGGTCTCATCATTTTTCTCGATATTGTTTTCATTGTCAGCATTCTCTTTCATCTCATCCGGTATTGTATCTTCAGCTTCCAATTCTTCTTCTTTGTCTTCAATGTGCAGATCAATGCTTTGTCGAACTCGTGGATCAAATTTAGTCAATGAAAATACTAAGTGTGTTGCCCAGCCAACATGCAGGACTGGAGTTGAACTGCCTTCTTCCCATTCACAAATACCATCGTAGAATCTCAGCAGATCAGCATAGCATTCTGGATCTCTTAAAATGCTACCTTTTTTATGTCTGTCAACAGATTTAACAATTTGCGGAATGAAATCAGTATCAATTTCTAGAAACTCTTTGTAAATTTCTTCATCTTCACGGTTGTAATTATATCTGAAATTAAATAAGAACAACTAAGTAGAAATAAAAAAAAACACTAATTACATAAAATTAAAATTATTAAACATTAATCATACATCATTTCATATAAATAATACAATTCAACACACCATTATATAAAGAAATAGATAAGAAAATAATGATGACGATGATGGTTTCAAATTTTGGCACAGGGCCAGCAGCTTTTAAGGGGAGGGGGAGTTGATTATATTGACACCAGTATTTGACTGCTACTTATTTTTTTATCCCAAAGGGATGAAAGGCAAAGTCAACCTCGGGGAATTTGAGCTCAAGTGCTAAGTAATAATAAAAATTATAATCATCATCACCATCATTTAATGCCTGTTTCCATGCTGGTATGAGTTAGACAGCTTGACAGGAACTGTCAAGGCCAGGGCTTCACCAGATTCCATAATCTGTTTTGGCTTGGTTTCTACAGTTGGATGCCCTTCCTAAAGCCAAAATTTTTTTTATAAAGTGTACGGTGCTTTTTACATAGCACCAATACAATGCTTTTCATGTGGCACCAACACCAGTGCTCTTTACAGTGGCTGTGTGGTAAGTAGCTTGCTTACTAACCACATGATTCCAGGTTCAGTCTCACTGTGTAGCACCTTCGGCAAGTATCTTCTAATATAGCCTCAGGCTGACCAAATCCTTGTGAGTGGATTTGGTTGACGGAAACTGAAAGAAACCCGTCGTATATATGTGTGTATATATATATATATATATATATATATATATATATATACATACATACATACGTACATATATATAAGTAATATGTATGGTGTGTGTGTATATTTGACAACCAATGCTGGTGTGTTTACATCCCTGTAACCTAGCAGCTCAGCAAAAGAACTAGGTTTCCAAAGAATAAGTCCTGGGGTCGATTTGCTCGACTAAAGGTGGTGCTCCAGCATGGCAACAGTCAAATGACTGAAACAATGAAACAAAAAAAAATATATACATAAACATATACATATATATATATATGCAAATATATATACATATATATACATACATTTATATATACATATATATACATACATCATCATCATCATCGTTTAATGTCTATTTTCCATGCTGGCATAGGTTGGACAGTTTGACTGAAGGGTGGTGAGCCAAAAGGCTGCACCAGGCTCCAATCTGATCTGGCAAAGTTTCTACAGCTGGATACCCTTTCTAACGCCAACCACTCCTAGACTGTATAGGTGCTTTTATGTGCCACCAGCATGAGGGCCAGTCAGGTGATACTGGCATTGGCCATGCTCAAATGGTGCTTTTTATGTACCACATGCACAGGAGCCAGTCCAGTGGCACTGGCAACAACCATACTTGAATGTTGCTTTTTTTAAAGTGTCACAGGCATGGGAGCCAGTCAGCGGCCCTGGCAACGATCACGCTTGAATGGTGTTATTAATGCTCCACTGGATCGGGTGCCAATCAGGTTGTACTGTCATTGACCATGACAGTGAATTCACTTCCCTCAACAGGTCTTTGCAAGCATAGTTTATTGTCCAATGATTGAAGGGTACTCTTAAATGGGCTGGTTATACAGCACTGGCATAGGCCACAGTTATGGTCTCACTTGGCTTGCCAGGTTTTCTCAAGCACAGCTTATCTCCAAAGGTCTCAGTCACTTGTCATTGCCTCGGTGAGGCCCAATATTTGATGGTCATACTTCACCACCTTATCCCAGGTCTTCTTGGGTCTCCTTCCTCTGTAGGTTCCCTCAACTGCTAGGGTGTGACACTTTTTCACACAGCTATCCTCATCCATTCTCACCACATGACCACACCAGTACAGTTGTCTCTCTTGCACACCACATCTGATGCTTCTTAAGTCCAACTTTTCTCTCAGGGAGCTTACACTGTCGTGAATGCACACTGATATTACACATCCAGCAGAGCAAACTGGCTTCATTCCTTGCAAACTTATGCATGCCCTCAGCAGTCATGGCCCATGTTTCACTGCCATGTAGTATAGCTATTTGCACACATGTGCCACACAGTCTACTTTTTACTCTGAGCGAGAGGCCCTTTGTCACCATCAGAGGTAGGAGCTCTCTGAACTTTGCCCAGGCTATCCTTACTCTAGCAGCTACACTTTCAGAGCATCCACCCCTGCTACTGACTTGGTCACCTAGGTAACGGAAGCTATCAGCTGCTTGTAGTTTTCCCCTGGAATGTGACAGAAGCTGTTCTCTGCACGTTTTCAGTGTTTATTGCTCCTGAGCATTTGCCACACACAAAAACTATCTTCTCAGTTAGCCTTCCTTTGATATTGCTGCACCTCTATACAGTGGCTGTGTGGTAAGTAGCTTGCTTACCAACCACATGGTTCCAGGTTCAGTCTCACTGTGTAGCACCTTCAGCAAGTGTCTTCTAATATAGCCTCAGGCTGACCAAATCCTTGTGAGTGGATTTGGTAGACGGAAACTGAAAGAATATTGGGTCATCCCATAAATAATGCAATTTTTTTCCAATTGCATGAACTAAAAGTCGAAGGAGGACGAGATAAACTACCTGCATCAACTTGCAATAAAAGCAAGTAGTAATTTTACCTTGTACTTATTCTTAGTGCAAGTTTTGAAGAGTGCAGTTCAATTTTAAGCTCATATTCACTAACACACACACACACACATATACACTGGTCTTTTATTTTCTGCCTACTTCATCCACTAATGTAACTTTGGTGAACCAGTATTTTTATTGAAAACACTCAAATGCCTGCTCTGCATTTGAACTAAAAATTTTCTGAAGGCATTTAAAAAATAATTAAAGGTGATTTAAATGGCATGGCTACCTCAAGGAAGTACTAATGTGCAAATATTAGCAGTTTGCAATTAATGGACATTGTAAAAAACTGTAATAGAAGATGAAGTGAAAGTAGCATAACTACATCATCAAGAGTAATGTCCCTTGAAGCAACGATCATTGGCATTTGTTATTTACTTATGAAAAGATATTTTCTTCCCCTAGGGGTAGCATTACTCATTATGTAGAAAATTTGAAGAGTCTATGACCATCTCTGGAACACAAGTGATGTATGTTCCCAACATCAGATGAAAAATATTGATTTTAAGCGGGACCAAGAAAAAGGCCTGCACACAACAACCACTATTTTCCTTTTTTTTTCTTACATATATCTGATAATATATATATATATATATATATATATGTATATATATATAATAGAAATATTAAAATTACTAAGTCTCTCTAAGAGGAACAACGGCAGCGTTTCCGGAAAATAATAGTTATCGCCATACTAGTATGCATTCTTATAAAAATAAGAATAAAGCTGTCCGCTTTTCGCTCCATGAGGCCATCGCCTTAAGTTAGCTATTTGATACACAAACTGTATCCATAAACTTCGAACAAGTTATATATATAATATATATGTATACTATATATATATATAATATGTATATATATATATATATGTATATATATATATAGTATATTATATGTATATATGTATTATATATGTA